>NW_017728947.1:66488192-66500692 GCF_001723895.1 Crocodylus porosus | reverse complement strand
GACTGGCAGATACTTCGCCATAGCAGCACACTCCCTATTTTAGCACACTGCTAAAGTGCAGTAGCTGGCAAAACTAACTGTGCTGGGTGCATGGCACAGTACAAGCGATTACTATGCTATGCTTTAGTACTTCCAAAAGGAAATACTAAACCATGGCACGGTAACAATGTCACCATAGGGCAATGTATAGATGCGCCCAATAGTATTTATGTAGCTTTTAGTTTGTATCACATGGTTTATAAAAAATAAGTGATCACACTAAGAATTGAAGGTGCACTACAGGCTTTACCAAAATAGCACTTGAACTTCTTAACTTTGAAGTTCACACTGGAGTTTATTGCTTTTGGGAACAGCATTTGCACATGTGCCCAGAACTTCAGTATGTTGAGCCAGGATGGTGCAGCCCCTGTTGGTAGGTGGTCAGCCTGGTAGTCATCCTGCTAGCCCAGAGCTGCTCTGCCCCAGCTCATCATGCTAAGGCTGGCTTGGTCATGAGGGTGTTACAGTGCAAGACTAGCCAGCAGGCATCCCCACACTGTAGCAACCTCAGGCCCCAGCCAGCCCCAGTCATGTCTACCCATGCGTGACATGATATGGCACACTGTCATGTCTACACATGTGTGAACAGATACGGCACACTAAATAACTCCACTGTAGAATAGTACTTGTATTGGGAAGTACCATCCTAGGGCAGAGTTAGTTAGTTTACTCCAGCAACAGCTTTCTCAGCCATAAACTTAAGAAAAGAAAAGAAAAGAAGAAACTGAGGAGATGAAACGTGCCTATACATGTGTAGCAAGGCTGCTCTGACACACTGTAATTGCAGTATGTTGGAGCAGATTCAATTAATCAAGTCTGCTGGAGCATGGTAATTACTGTGCTCCAGCAGACTCCAGCATCATATGTATCAGTGTCCCTGCACTGAAAAATGGTGGCAGGGGTGCTTTAACTAAAGCTTGTTCAATGAGCTTTAGTTAAAACACCCGGCCACCATTTTTCAGCATGGAGAAGCTGATACATGTGATGCTCTGGGCACTTTAATTAGAGTGGCTCCCACTCCTGGAGTACATGTATAAACATGTGAAGTGCCTAGAAGGAAAGGAAGGGTAAGACATATTATATTTTCAACTTCTTGCATCTTTCCTTTCTATTTTCCTGGATTTATTGATAACACAATGTAGCTTTTTAATTATAAGTTGGACAGGAACTGAAACAGAGAAATGTAGTTTTCCATGTTAAAACTAATTTAGCATTGCCTTTCCCCCATCTTCTAAAGTTCAATTAGAAGTTAAGTTTTGCTCATGATGAAAAGACATGAGAAAGAGAGAAGATGAAGAGGATCAAAAGGGCTTTTGTGTGGTTATTTTAATATTCTATAATCAGGCTATTTTGTATTATTAAAATACATACCTGGCCCAAATGCAGG
Organism: Crocodylus porosus; assembly: GCF_001723895.1. Classification (NCBI taxonomy): domain Eukaryota; kingdom Metazoa; phylum Chordata; order Crocodylia; family Crocodylidae; genus Crocodylus; species Crocodylus porosus. The sequence continues at coordinate 66,499,266 of NW_017728947.1, read as the reverse complement.
CTGCAAGACTGCAATGTGGAGACTCCAGTCTGCAAGACTGCAACCTAGCATCCTCAATTCTATATCTTTTGAATTATAAAAGACTTCTGAACACCTTAACTGGTTTCAAACATTATTAGGCTCAGTACAAGAAAAGGAAACCATAATTTTTATCCTTTAATGCTAAAGTAGCAAATGTCAGTCCCTAGTAATATCTGTGTTTTGTAGCATTCCTCTGGGGCTACGAGAGTTGAAAGTAAATGATAACTTGTTGATGCTTTTCTTTTGACTGAGAGAGAGAATGAGAAATTGATGTTGAAACTGTCAGTAAATCAGTAGCATTTACAATGTACGACAGCATATCACCCAAAAGTGAAGAATATCATTTTTGCACTGAGCTCAGAAAATGTACAACAGAACCAAAAGAAAATTAAAAATCACAAAATCAAGAAGAGTTTCTACAATGACCAATATAAAACAGTGACCAGTATAAGACAATGATCAATATAAGATAGGAACAAACAAATCACTATTGCATCCCAGTGGAACAGGAGAATGAGATACAAGAACAGCCAGACAGGAAAGGGCCCATCTACATTGTTATGGTCTACAAAAGTAGGTCTTGGCAAATGCTTCACAGGAAAACTTTGCAGTTCCATAATAAACCTAACTGTGAAACAATCATTTTATAAGATCTCTTTTGACTCCAGGGCAACATTTGTCTCTAGAGTAACTCTACTAAAGGATTACATTTGCCCCAGATGCTGATTATTTTGTTCCGTTACCATGATATTTGAGAGCTCTTATAATTTGTATTGGTCTTAGTGTAAGTACAGATTATATTACTGTCAATATTAGTGCCAAAAAGGTATTTCAGGGGATAACACCTTCCCTCCCCACAAGAGTCTTGCCATCTCAGACTGTCAGACAGCGACCCCAGAATAGGTGTGATGTCTTGTCAAGAGTGTCAATTTCCACACCAGTCCAGTGGATCCTTACCCCTCTGACACCAGCTGATGGACCCAGTTCTGGTAAAGGTCAGGTGAGTCTGGTCAGGGTCAGGCACTGCTGAGTTGGACTTGGGTGTTTCTGGGTTGGGTGCTGCCTGGATGTTAGTTGGTTGGATGCTGGTGGGCCTGAGTCCAGGGTTGTGGGTTGGGCTGGTGAGGGAAGGGGGGTCTAGGGTCTTCAGCCCTGGCAGGGACCAGTTTGGGTCAGTGGGGGAGAGGACAGTGGGCCCCATGCCTGCTGGGGCATTGCTGTTTGGGAGCAAGGACCCCTCCCATACCCAAACACTGTGGTTCACACCAGGAATGGAGCCAAAATCTCCCAGCCACCAATAGGGGCTTCAATCAATTGGGTAAATGCACAAGTGTTCATTCAGCCAATAGAAGCTCTACTGGAGTTGACTTCTACCTCATTAAATGAGGTGAAACTGTGATTCCACTGGTAGAAGTGTAATGCTTACCTACAGCCTAAAAGATAGTTGATGGAAGTGGAGCAAAAAGGGGCAGGCTATATTAAAAATCACTTGAACATTAGCTGTCTGTGACCCTGTATCTAACAGGACTAGAATAATCCTTGGATTAATAAAAAAGAGAATATAAAATAAGCATTCAGTATGGTTGTGACAAGGACAATGACAGGATGATTTAATTAACCAATGGAAGAACTTACTAGCATTTGTGACAGTCCCCATCAATAGAATTTTTAAAATTGATGTTAGATGTTTTTCTGAAAGATCTAGTTCCACCATAGCTACTGTACTTCAAGCAGAAATTCATCCTAGGAAATCCAATGGCATGTATTATGGAGGTCAAAGTAGATTACTTCAATTGTCCTTTCTGACCTTAAAATGTATCATTCCATGAAGCTATTCAGATAAATATCTATCCCATTTGTAAACATAGCCAGCTTTCTTTATTTTTTTTGATCATGTTCTGTATGAATCATTTTTACAGGTTAAATATATAGCATATAACATCATAGCTCCTTTGATCTTTTTTTAAATACCAAATATTTTCTTTCTGATCAGCATGGCAAATATGAAAAAAAAAAATTCTTTTCTCTCCATGTACAGAGCTTCCAATTACAGTAATAGGAGTTATGTACCAGGAGGAAAAGGAGATATCAAGAAATCACAAATTACAAAGAAGAACCTGGCCCTAAAATTGAAGAATTCAGCTCAATAGTTAGATAGCTACAAGTAAATCCTGAATTTGGTCCACTGCTTTCTGACATTAACAATAAGAAGCTTGACTATTTTGCAGTTCTTAGACTAATAAGTGGAAAACTGATGTTTCAATCAAATTCAAGTAGTTTAGCTAAACTCAGAAGCAGAAGAAGCTAGGTAATTGGTGAACTAAGGATAGAATTGTATTACCCTTTGAGTGTGTCTGCATGTTGCCATAGCACTTTAGTACTTCTTTTTGGAAGTACTAAAGCACGGCGCAGTATGGGTGGATACTGTGCCATATGCATAGCTCACAATTAGATTTTGCCCCTATGTTGACGTAGTGGCATGCTATACTGGGGGAGTGTGCCACTGGCAGTCATGTGTAGACCCACACTTTTGCCACTTATGCAAAGTCTGCAATTTTACCATCCCTGCAATGTGGATAAGTAAGCATACACATGTACACGGCATGCTAATTAGGCAATGCCCTGGCCAGGCAGCTGGGGGATTATATATGTGCGTATAGTGGCCTTAGTCCTGAAAAAGCCAGGAAGTGGGAGACCAGGGCTCTAAGCTCCTTGCTTTCCCCAACAAAGAGGGAGTTTCAACCTGTATCTCTGACTTTTAACCACTACACCATATATTAGGTATTCACTAGGCCTCTCTCCAGCCCTTCTTTTGAAGCTTAGCCAGTGCACCTTATATTTACTAGCCATTTGATAAGAAGGATAGAGAGTAGTAAGGAAGTTTCCACAAATATGTAAGCAACAAGAGGAAGGTCAGGGAAAGTGTGGGTTCCTTACTGAATGGAGGAGGCAACCTAGTGACAGATGATGAGGAAATGGCTGAAGTACTCATTACCTTTTTTACCTCCATCTTCATGTGCAAGGTCAGCTCCCAGACTAGTGTGCTGGGCAGCACAGTTCAGGAGAAGGTAAGTAGCCCTCAGTGATGAAAGAGCAGGTTAGGGACTATTTAGAAAAGCTGGATGTGTACTAGTCCATGGGGCCAGATTGAATGCATCTGAGAGTGCTCAGGGAATTGCCTGATGTGACGCAGAGCCTCTGGCCATCATCTATGAAAACACGTGGAATGGGGGGAGGTCTTGAATGGTTGGAAAGGCCAAATATAGTGCTCATTTTTAAGAAAGAAAAGAAGGAGGATTCAGGGAACTACAGTCCCTGGAAAAATCATGGAGTAGGCCCTCAAGGGCCTATGTAAGCACTTGGAGGAGAAGAAAATGATCAGGAACAGTCAGGATGGATTCACCATTGACAAGTCAGGCCTGACCAATGTAATTGCCTTTTATAATAAGATAACTGGCTCTGTGGTTGCAGGGAAAGCAGTGGAGGTCATATACTTTGACTTTAGCCAGGCTTTTGATACTATTTCCCACAGAATTCTTGCAAGAAAGCTGAAGAAGTATGGGTCGGATGAATGCACTGTAAGGGAATAAAAAGCTGGCTGCATCATCAGGGTCAATAGGTAGTGATCAATGGCATGAGGTCTAGTTGGCAGCTGGTATCAAGTAGAGTGGCCCAGGGGTTCATCCTTGGACTGGTTTTGTTCAAAATCTTCATTAATGATCTGGAAGATGGGATGGATTGCACCCTAAGAAAATCCCCAGATGACAACAAGCTGGGGGGTGTAGTAGATACAGTGGAGGGCACAGCTAGCATTCAGAGTTACCTAGACAAATTGGAGGATTGCGCCAAAAGAAATCTCATGAGATTCAATAAGGACATGTGCAAAGTCCTGCAGTTAGTATGGAAGAATCCCATGCACTGCTACAGGCCGAGGACTGAGTGGCTAATCAACAGCTCTGCATAAAAGGACCTGGGGGGTTACAGTGGATAGTAAGATATGAGTCAACAATGTTCCCTTTTTGCCAAGAAGTCTAGCAGCATATTAGACTGCACTAGTAGGACCATTGCCAGCAGATCAGGGGAAGTAATTATTCCCCTCTATTCTGCACTGGTAAGGACACATTTGAAGTACTGTGTCCAGTTTTAGGCCCCCCACTATAGAAAGGATGTGGACAAGTTGGAGACAGTCCAGTAGAGGGCAACAAAAATAGTTAGGGGGCTGGAGCAATGGTTTTATGAGGAGAGGCTGAGGGAACTGGGTTTATTTAGCCTGCAGAAGAGAAGATTGAGGGGGGATTTGATAGCAACCTTTAACTACCTAAAGGGTGGCTCCAAAGAGGATGGAGATATTACAATTGTGAATTACCCTACCTGGATGCTAGTGGGAAACAAAATTGCAAATTGTGCATAAGTGCCAAAAAGGCCACTTACACAGTCAGAAAACTGCCACTTACCATTACAAAGGGTACTAGAATTCCATCCTGCAACACTACTTATTATTATTATTTATATCTTAGTTTTTAAATGCAAACATACCTAATTGCTAATAACAAGAACTAATAGCTGAAAGTGTAGTCAGTAAACTGGAAATAAGACTTACTTTTTAACAATGAGGATACTTAATCAATGGAAGAGATTACTATAGGATGTAATACTTTTTCTATAAAATAGAAGATGAAAAACAGCTATATTGAAGTCAATAGCAAAATTTCAATTTACTTTGATGTGGTCAGCTAGAATTATCACATTAATATTAGACAACTTTCTAAAAGATCTTTTGTAGTTCAACTGTAAGTTATTGGGTTAGATGCAGGACATCATTTTAACAAGGATTGTTTTGGTATGTTATAATGTTAGAAGGAGAGGCAAACCCGAAGTGGTGTGTCTCACAGTGAAACAAGCCAGCCGTTAATCTTTTCAGTAGTGTTTACTAGATAACCACAAATCTTATACAGGCTGCACAGTTCATCAACCAACACAAAAACTATCTGGGAACAATAAGATAATAGAGGATGAAACATAACTGGAAATATCTCTCACTTTGTTACTGAGACTAAAGTAAACATCATCATCACTCTCCCAGTGTGCTAATTTGGTACACCTAGAACCTCATCATTGATCCAATCAATACTTTCTTTGAAAAGTTGTTCTCTGCAATAGCAGATGACTTGATTGCAAGATAGTGAACTACACTCAGCTTCACTGGACTTGCTTACTTAGCAAGAATTCAACATTGTATAGGCCAACTTACAGAAGCTTCTGAAAATATCAGTCTTCACTTTATCCTATGATGAAATGGAGAGCAAAATACATACTGTAATTTTAATTTTAAATTTAAAAAAAAATTAACTTTGTTAGAGAAATGGGGGGAATTTACTGAGATATAACTAAAAGTACTAACAGCGGTACATGGGACAAATGTTAAAGGTATTTCTGAGATGATAAATAGATCATTTGAAACAGGAAACATAACGCCTTTTTGTAATTCTGATGAGAATCATTTAAAATTCCACAAGCTTTTATCACAGGACCCAAAAAATTCAAGTTGATTGGTGTGATTTACTAATGCATGTACTAAAGCCAACAAAATAATAGATATCCAGTGCAACCTCAGGATGAGTTAATAGAGAGGTTTCTTCAACCACATTGTCGCTTCATCATGGTATTTTAGAGAATGAAAATCAGAGAGCTTCCTGATGTAGTAGCTATAGGATCACTCTATGTGCCTTCTGCAGCTGGTCCTTTTTCCATGGACTAGAACCATCATAATAGTTTCTAATACATTATCACATGGTCCTAGTCCATGGAAAAAGGACCAGCTGCAGAAGGCACACAGAGTGATCCTATAGCTACTACATCCCAGGAAGCTCCATGAAAGCACTGCATCATCCAACACAAAAGTTATGTGGCAAAGGTATAGCCACTGGATAAAGTAGATCTAATCAGTGCAAACCTTTTGTGTAGGATGCATTGTGGTCATAGCTCCATTCTATCCTAGGGCTTAGGCAACTAGCTAGGGAGGGGTATAAAAATGATCTATTCCCTATCCAAGGGCAGATCTGCCCACACTCCAGATCCTTTATAATTATTTAAAGGTCATATATTTGAGGATGGTATGGTGGATGATTTACTTTAAGCAACTTCCATGGGCTTAAGGGGAGTTGTATGCTCTCAGTATACTTCAGGCCTCAGTCAGAGTAAATTAGCATAACTCTCACGATCTTAAACTAACTACTCAGATTTACACCATCTGATGACTGGGCCCTATATCTTCATGGCAATGTCCCAACATTCAACTAATGAATGATTATACATTGTGTAACTTTTGGACTACTACAATTATGATTTAGGTGTACAGTCTGAGCCAGATCCAAAATAGGATGCGAGTAGAATTTAGACTTTTTTTTCACTTCTGTTGAATCCGTGCCCCTGTAGAAAAGTTTCAGGATTCACTGGACACAAGAGAAAGCCTGATCCTGTTATATAAGGAGACTTAAGTTCCAGTCCCTGCCTCCAGGTCTCTCATCTCAACAGAGTGCTCTAACAAATAAGCTGCGAAATCAGGCTCAGTCTCTCTGTCTATGTCTCTAGCCTAATTAATCTCAAATTATTATTGTATGGTAGCACTGTTTCAAGAATTGAATAAAGAATGTCCCTTCCAAAATAACCTATTATCTTATTGTTAAGCCCAAGTCTGGAAAGCAAGAAATGTGGATTTGACTTCCTCTGGTATAGGAGAGAATTCTTTCAGTTCATCCCTGAGTGCTCCAACCACTAGGATATTGTATAAAGAGAAGGTGGGAGTGGCTTTTCTTCCTTAGGTTGTGTATTACAAGAACAGAATGAGCTCATTAATGAGCTCTAAGCAATGAATCCTAAATGGATGGAGCTGAGCTTGTAGATCCAAGTAAGGTGGCTAAGCCCCAAAAGGGATAAGTATTGAAGAAACACTCCTACCTTCTGTGTTTCATCCTGCCTAACTCTTGGTATTCCCTGTTCTGAGACATTTACTTCTCATATACAGTATAGGGGATTCTAAATTCCATCTAAGATTTGAAGCACTGGAGATTGAAGCATTTCAGTGGATCTAGTTTTGGGTCTTTACATTACATGAAAACAGGGATAGATTTCTAATACACTAGAAGTAGTCAGGACAATTGGTATCTGCCATTATCCAGAATATAATATACCCTTTGATATGGCCAACAGAATTTTTTGGGTGGGCTTACACACTTCTGATGGAAGCCTTTGAAGGAAAGTATTGAAATGTAATTCCTCTGTTTGGTAATTAGAAACCAATCCCATAAACACACGTTCATAGAAATACCATCTGCGGGATCATTGCATAAAGAGTTTACAGAACTCAAGTTCAGTTCTTATAAAGAAAATAAATGGACTAAGCTGAAATTAACTGAATTACAGTACCCTTTCATTGGAGTCAGTGGGAGTCGTATCTGGTCCCGTTGAGCTGGATTCAGCCCCAAATTAGGCCCCTGTATCAAGTCCAAATATTGCCGGCGTTTAGCTTGCAAGTATTATAAATCTTCCAGCAAAGTTGCAGCTAAATTGACTATTGCAGTTTCCTTTGAAGTGAAAGTGTCTTACTTTTTAGGAGCTAAAATATGTAAAAAAAAAAAAAATCCCTGTATTTTATGTTACTACTGTCAATTACTTCTTTTTTGTTCAGTTTCAGACACTTTCTTTCTTGTAGGGACTGCCAAGACACAATATGAAATCACTTAGTTCTAAAAATCAATCAAAATAATGCTATCTTATAATGAAAATAAACTTCCCACTTAGTTATGTCAGTCTGTAAATCTAGCACTGCAGCCCTCCTCTGACACACAAACACAGACATACAGACTTCTGGCCCAGTAAAACATGTGTTTGTTTTCTTTTAGGTTAATCCTTTTAAAGAATGCAACACTTGAGATCCACAAAAAGTGTAGTGAATGCTTTCAAGTACAATACTTTGTAAAAACAGAAAATGCGATATTTTTTTCAAAGACGAAAAGGTTCATTGTTTTAAAAGATGGAGTCATTTTTGCAGTGCTCCAGCTTTTAAAATATGTCAATTGATGTTTCTTACTTTTGATACATTTGACATAGCGATTTATAGTCAAAGAAAGAAAGAGAAAAATCCACAGAAATAACCAACATAATTCTTTTCATCAAAAAGTTACAGTCATATTTTTTCAAAGAAGGTTCTATTTTTATTATGAATGTGAATGTTTTCAAGTGGCATACTTTGAAAAAAGAGAAAATGTGATTTTTTTTTCCCAAAGAGGAAACAGTTTGTTGTTTTAAAATTACATATCTGAAGATCAAAATAAAGTGACTGTTCATTGTACTATCCAAATAGCCTATCTTTGTACAAAAAAACCTTTCATTTTCACAACTAAATTGACTAAAAGGCACTGTTACCTAGCAACAATCATCATGTTTATGACCTTTCATCCAATCTGAGCTCACAGATGTGCTTCTGAAGCTAATAAACATACATCATACAGCCCCGCCTGCTTTGATGAGCTGTATAAGCCTTTAAGCAGACTGTAAAATGTCCCCTATAAAAGTAAAAAAATTCAACATACATCCAAAGATTTTTCTGAGTTGACAGCATGTTTCTGAAATATTTCTGCAATTAAGTTTACTAGGAGTAAACTTATATTAATTGATGCCCAACAAATTTTGACCCTTCGTATGGACCTTCTCCATGGTATGACTGATATACTCATTCATTTTTTGTAGTACTAACAAACAGCCTGACCCACCACCACTACTGAAGTCAACAAGTGGTTTTTAAGGGGGCTTCAGCAGGGAGGGGATGAGGTCTTAAAAGTTCATAGCATCAGATATAACTTTATATGTGAAGATCGGGATCCATAGGAATGGCATCGTTTTACGCCCTTGCTGAATTTAGTTTTAAGGTGTCATTTGGCACAATAGACCCTGTTTTTTTCAGTATATAGTAGATACACAGTTTATTTCTTTTATATATATACTATGCTTACAAGAAAGTAGGGCCTTCTAAGTGGTTAACAGTCATAAAACTATTTGAAAGTGAAATGCTGCAGAAGCATTGCTATTTTTATCTTTGTCATTTTTAGCTAGCTTGCACAAGCTTTAATATTAAAGTACAATTATAGTTCAAAAAGTTACAGTATAAAAATGACATTGTGGGATTCCATATTTATTATTCTTCAGTGACTCTAATATGAATGTTCCCTGTTCAAAACTGGAAAAGAGGAACTTTTCAACTTAATACTTCAGACTTGACTTGGGATTGGGGGGTGGGGAGTGGGGGAAGGGGAACAAGCTCTATCCTTTTTAGACTTCTGCACAATTGCCACTTCAGAAGCTTCTGCGATATTAATTCGGTAATAATTTTACTGAAGCCACAATGGAATGGGGTTTGCTTTTTTGTATCTGTTCTACCTCAATAGGCCGTAACTGGAGTAGAGTACTTGTTTCCGTCAGTAACATATATAGAGTTTACTCAGAAACACATGGAGCAAATAAGTTCAGTAAATACTATTTTTAAATTAACTTTTCTCCTCATAACTGCACTTTAAAAAGTGTGTAAATCAAATTTTACTCTGAGTTACAAAGAGAACTTACATTTTCATATATCACGTTACTGAATACATAATGGATATTAAAAAAATAGGCTTTTTTCTCTTAAATGAACCAAAGCCCAAAAACAGGCCAGATGCAGATGTGCAGGCATGCAGTTTGGGACACCACAAACCTCTCTGCAATGCCACAAACCACACTCCTGACACATTAAAATATGCTCCGTGCTGCAAATTTTCAGTGCGGGGTAAAATTTGCTACCAGGAAATCCCAGTAGCAAAAAAAAAACACACCAAAAAAACACTCTAGGACTGTGCACCAGCAGGCACAGAGGGTGGGGCTTCCTGGGAGACACTCTAGCTGCTGGCCAGAAAATCCCCCCTCTCTAGTTGTCCCCCAGCTCCTCCAGCACACCAGGAGCTGGGAGAAGTGGGGAAACAGCTGTTTCCCTGAAATTGGACATTTTGTCCAACAGCAAATCCCATGTGCAGAGGCTTGCACAGTGGCAAAAAGCAGCACAAATTTGTGCCGCTGCCATTTTTCCATAGCAAATGCATAACCCTGCACATGCACACTCATCTGAATGTGCCCCAGGACACTTTGTGTGAAATGGTCCAAAATGAAAAGCATAAATAATAAAAAAAACATTTATGCAAGAGGCTTAAAGCATTGTGGAAATGTTCCCCCTCCCTCTTAAGGGTGTATACCTCATTCTACAGTTTCAATCCCATAATTCTATCTGATACAAATATTTTTCAGCACCAAAACTAGGGAGGATAACAAACTTCTGGGAGACACAGGTAACCTCAGGATTTGTCCCTTTGAAATAGACAGCAGAGCTTGGATATAGGACTGTGGGACCTCAAAGACATTTGGCATCATAATGCATTATTGATTTTCAATTCAATTCAATTTATTAATGATTCTGGCTAAAAGCCATGCTCCAAAAAACAACATGGCAAACATACAACCATAATATAAATAAATTTAAGCAAAAATAACAGAAATACAAATATAATAATAAACTAGAGCCAACTATTATAAAAACATGATTACTACTCCTAGAATTAACATAATCGAGTATAAATATAATCTAAATGGTTAAAGTATAAATATAGTGATAAATCAGATCATGAAGCTATAAAAATATTGTACATAGGTTCACAATTGACACAGTAAAATCAAATATAGTGACAGACTCATCGAATCATAGAATCAATGTGTCGGAAGGGACCTAGACAGATCATCTAGTCCAACCCCCTGCCATGGGCAGGAAGGAGCACTGTAGGGGTCATAAGACCCCAGTCAGGTGCCTATCCAATCTCCTCTTGAAGATTTCCAGGGAAAGTGAGAGCACCACCTCTCTGGGAAGCCTGTTCCAGGCTCTGGCCACCCTTACAGCGAAGTAGTTCTTCCTAATATCTAACCTAAACCTATCCTCCCTCAGCTTGTGGCCATTGTTCCTGGTGACTCCAAGGGG
>NW_017728947.1:66485286-66488092 GCF_001723895.1 Crocodylus porosus | reverse complement strand
TCTTTGTTACCTGGTCATAGGAAGAGACCAGGTTAGTCAGGCAGGATCGACCTGGCACAAACCTGTGTTGATTACCCCTCAACATCACTTCCCCTGCAGGGCTCTCACAAATGTGGCCCTTGATAATTTTTTCAAAGACCTTCCCCAGGATACAAGTGAGGCTGACTGGCCTGTAGTTTCCAGGCTCTTCCTTCCTCCCCTTCTTGAAAATAGGGACCACACTGGCCCTTTTTCAGTCCTCAAGGACCTGGCCCAAGCACCAGGAGTCCTCAAACAGCCGTGCCAATGGCTCCACAATGACACCAGCCAATTCCCACAGCACCCATGGATGAATGTCATCTGAGCCCACTGACTTGGACACATCTAATCCTTAATTAGGTCTGAACTAACAGTTAGGGGACTCGCATCTTTCCTGGGCCTCTCTACGATATCACCTGAGAGCTCCCTATTGTCAGCAGACAAGAACACAGAGGCAAAGAACTTGTTAAAGCGTTCTACCTTCTCTCACGTGTTCGTCACCAACTTCCCTGCCCTGCCCTGCCGTGCCCCGTAGGGGTCCAATGTTACCCTGAGACTTCTTGCTACCTATATACTTGAAGAAGGCCTTTTTGTTATCCTTAGTCCCAGAAGTTAATCTAAGCTCCAGTGCTGCTTTAGCCTCCCTTACCAAATCCCTACAAGCTCGGGTCAGGGAGGTGTACCCCTCCTTTGTCCCTGCCCCCTGCTTCCACCGCCAGTAGGGTTTTTTTTTTGCCCTCAGGCCAGCGTCAATATCCGTACTCAGCCATGAAGTTTTCTTGGACCCTTTTCCCGCCTTCCTGCGCAGAGGAATTGCGTCCTGCTGCGCCCCAAGGATAGCCTCCTTGGGGAACGACCACCTTTCCTAGACTCCCATATTAGCTACACCCTGGACTCCAAGTGCCTCCCTGACTATTGCCCTGAGCACATCAAAGTTGGCTTTCCTAAAGTCAAGCATTTGTGCTGTGCTAGTTACCCTCCCCACCTTTCTCTGAATAGCAAACTGGATCATTTCATGATCACTGTCCCTAGCCTCCCTTGTACTAACGCATCCCCCACCAGGTCGTCCCCAGAGGCTAACACCAGATCCAGTATGGTGTTTTTCCTAGTGGGAATGTGTACCTCCTGCATGAAGTGTAGGTCCTGTACTCACGTCAGGAACCTTCACGAGTGGCTAGACCTGGCCAACTGCTCCTCCCAGTTGATGTCAGGGTAATGCATATCACCCATGACCACAACATCCTTTGCATGCATGGCCTCCCCCAGCTGCCTGGAGAATTCCAGATCCAGCTCTTCCTCCTGATGTGGTGGCCTGTAGTAAACCCCTACCACCAGATCCCTCTCCCCCAGCCCTCCTTGAAGTTTGACCCACAGGGTCTCAGTTAAGCCTTCCTCTGGTCACATTTGGAAGGTGGAACTGGTATACTGTTCCCTAACATAGAGCACAACCCCCCCCACCACCCTTTTTTCCCCTTCCTAGCTCTTCTAAATAACCTATAGCCCTCTATGTCTACTGCCCAGTCAAAAGTTTCATCTCACCATGTCTCCACTAGGCCAACCAGGTCGATTTTACTACTTGCAAGCAGGAGAGCAAGCTCCTCCTGCTTGTTCCCCATGCTTCTGGCATTAGTGAAGAGACACCTTAATTCCCCTGAGGGAGCCCTGGGCACCCCACTACCTGACAGACAACTGGACCCTTGGTATATACCTGAGCTCTTACCTGGGCAGGTCCTACACCTGGTTGAGTTTTCTCTTGCTCCTGTGGATCCCCACCCCCCAATAAACTTAGTTTAAAGCCCACTGGAGGAGGTCAACTATATGTATCAATCATATCAACAATAAATTATTGATTTTAAATTTCATTGTGATGACTTGCTTATTAATTAAGCCCACTTTGAATTGTAGATGCACAATATATTTGAATATCAGGCCATTTTCATTTAAGTGCTTAATTATGCATCTCAATTACTATAATTCCCATGTTTGAAATATTTGGTCACAGTAGAAGCATCTATACATTCAGTTAATGGCAGTTTGTGCTGGAGTTTATTGATCCCAGGCACACCATTGGAATATGCACCCAGGACCACAGCATTGAGCCAAAGTGGAGCAGCACCACTTGGCGTGGGGAAGTCAGCCTGCCAGTCCAGGGTTGCTCTGACCAAGCTCAATGTCCTGTGCAGGGGCTGGCTGGGGCACGAGGGTGCTGCAGCGTGGGGCTAGCCAGCAGGCAGCCTCCACACTGAAGCACCCTTGTGCCTCAGCCAGCCCTGTCAGTGTTTACATGTGTGTTGCTCTGAAGTAAATATCTCTGCTGTAGGATAATACTTGTGTTTACAAGTACTAATGCATGACAGAATTAATTTGTTTACTCCATCCTAATAGTACTCACATATAAATGCGGAGATGTTTACTGTGGAGCTAATTGGGCAGCTCTGCAGTAAATATCTAGTGTAGATATGCCCATTGTGCAGTACCGAATTCCAACATTTATTTGTTTATTTGATGAGTTGCATGTCATCACAGCTGAGAACATGTTATTCTCAAATACAATTTTATTCCAGTAAGTAGCAGCAGATGAGCATTACATGACTGATTTCATAGATTTCATAGACATTGGGGCTGGAAGGGACCTCAGAAGATTGAGTCCATCCCCTGCCCAAAGGGCAGGAAGTCAGCTGGGGTCATAGGATCCCAGCAAGATAAGCATCCAATTTGCTCTTGAAGGTGTTCAGTGTAGGTGCTTGAACCCACTTCGATGACAGGCTGTTGCAGACACTGGGGGCTC
>NW_017728947.1:66443506-66478766 GCF_001723895.1 Crocodylus porosus | reverse complement strand
AAATGGGAGGCAAGGGAACGTGCAGTGGAGCATGGAGGGGGAGGGAGGGGGGGAAAAAGAAGAACCTTTGCTTGAGGGATATCACAAAAAAATTCTTGCACTGCTGCTCTTGCAGCACAGTCTGCCTGCTCTGGTGACTGGGGAGGGGAGGCTGGGAGCCAGGATGCAGCCCCCTCTGTTAGTGCAGGTTTCTGCTCCCACACCCATCTTTCCAAAATCCTGGATCCCCCCTGTTGTCTACAATAGACATCAACTGCATGCAGCAAGAGGAGTTTCATCAGACTATATATGTAGTTCCTTGACTTCTTGGCCAGCTAGTCCTACATTCCCAGCCAGCCTCAGAATGGGACACTAAAATTAGAAGACATGTACACTGACAGGTCTGAAGAAGATGAACTTTTTCATAAGGGGTAATGTTGGCAGGTGGGCCTGGAAGGATTAGTCAAATAGCTGCAGGAATCCAAATAAAACAAATGCTCACCACAAACATACATTTCAAGGGGATGGCACTTCTGTTCTTAAACAGCAGTCAAACATGCAAACTTTTTCTCCAGAGTATTTTGTGAGGTGAAATTACTATCAGAGGATGTTTGCAGGGGCAAGTATCCCCCAAACTGACTATCTCAGGAACAGGAGCTCACTGGGCATTCCAGACAAGGCAGGGATTTGCCACAGGATTTAGAAGAGTGCTTTGAATTCTTTCATATCCAGAGAACTGGATCAGATTGGAAGCACTTTCAAATTTGTTTTTTTCTGCAGGTCTTCATATGCTTGCCTTCTCTTTTTTCCCATGCCAGAAAATAAGGCAGTGGAGAGCTCCTTCTGAACTCTGCTGCTATGCTTCCTCCTACAAAAAAAAAAAGAAAAGAGGGATTGCCTTTTTTTTTCTCCTTCTACCACCTTACCTATCCCTCTTTCACTGCACTCAGCACTACCTAAAAGGTAGGAACCACAAGGTGCAAAAGCAACTGTTTCTACTCTCAAGAACACTTTATACAGAGCAGGGGACATCACTCCTTACACAAAGGCTGCCTCCTGTAACACCTCTTCCCAGTGTCGCTCCATACAAGAAAAGGAGTCTGCGGAACTTTATAAAACTCATTAATATCCATTTTGAATAGGGCTTTGTGTAGGTTACAATACCTTAAAACATTTGGGGGGACTCTTAAACACATTTCTGACATTCTGACAAGCACTCCTTGCTAGTGGGAAAGTCTGAAAATGAGTTACATTTAAGTGGGCAATAACATCTCTTGTATAGAAAGAAAAATGCCTGAAAAATTGAGAGATGGTTGTGGTCAATTGCAAATAACTATGTAACAGCTCGGTATCACTATTAGAATGGATGTAGCAAAAAACCATCTATTGGCATCAAAGCCCTAAAAGCAGCAGTAGCTGTCACATTTTTATCTTTATATGTCCTGAGAATTT
The DNA here is from genome assembly GCF_001723895.1 of Crocodylus porosus. Taxonomy (NCBI): domain Eukaryota; kingdom Metazoa; phylum Chordata; order Crocodylia; family Crocodylidae; genus Crocodylus; species Crocodylus porosus. The sequence goes on along the minus strand of NW_017728947.1, from coordinate 66,477,335 downwards.
TAACATCTCTCCTGCAGAATGATTATCCACATTTTCATGTCTTGCATGGCCAAGAAAATCCTAGGATAAAGTGTTGTTAGGAATCTTTCAAACCCAGCTCCTGGGTTTTACCCTCAAAGGAGTAAATATAGATTTCTTCATTTATAGTCCATTTAATCTAAACTATTCATCTGGGACAGAAAAAAGAAAAATCACTACAAAGTGATTCACCCAGCATTTTAAAGACAAATGGCTGCCTCCAGCATTTCTCTAACTGAGCTACTACAATGAAGACCACTGAAGAGAAAAAAAGTATAGGAGGCCAGGATACATAAACCAGAAATTATATGAAAATAGTTTAATACCTAATGACTAGAACATTAAAAAAATACTTATCAGCTTGTTCTTTGTTTATAAAATAAAAAATATTTATTAGGTATCTCCCAAGGCCTTGGACCATTTAGATTTGATTACACTTTCTTTATATGGAATATGTGTATTTAGGGTTGCTTTCCATTATAGACTTGATTTTTCTTTTCTCATCTTGGATCTGCCACAATTAAACTAAAAATTTTGATGTTTCCAGATATTAAACTAGAATAATATTGGAAAACATGAGGAAAATTACAATTGGGAGACAGTGAACACAAACAGTTCTAAGGTTTTTTTCTTTCTTTCAAAACAAAAATAAATCTACTTAACATGGGACAATTTTCCATTTAACAGTTTGGAATATGGCGGCAGCGAGCAGGAAGCTCCTGCAGCTGGCCACGGCGGTGTTGGCAGCAGGAGGGGGAGTGGCGAGGGCTGACCAGTGGTCAGCGACCACCCACAGACACCGCCAGCAGCATTGGCGGCAGCCAGTGGTGATTGATGACCACCCAAAGATGCCTCTGCCAGTGTTGGTGGTGAGGGAGGAGATGGCAAGTGCCATCCCCCTCACTACTGAAATGGAGCTAGGGATCTCCAATCTATCTGTTTAATGAATGGCATCTTGTCCTTCTTTGCCCTCAAGGGTGTTTACTGTTTAAGATTTTTTTTTCTCTGTAACAAATGGAGTTTCTTCCTTTTCCAATATCCAGATAAGATTATCATATAATGAAAATCAAAAAAAGAAAGAGAAAGCTTGTCCATTTTATTATTGTGTTAATAGCTTTTTTACTGTGTATACCAAGAGTCAGTGGAGAAAAACTTATTCTGATAGGGAACTCTACGGAGAGGCATAACAATTGCTGTTATCTCAGAAATATTCTAATAAATAATAGAAAATTGTTGTTTGCATTTTTCAGAGTGATCCTTGAGCAAATACCCATCTCAAGGCAACTTGCATGTTTATAATAGCACATTTACATGTAAGTATTTGAAAAAGTGCCATTTCCTTATGAAATACCTTAAAATTTCCATTAAAATCATCATCACACAATTATTGTTATTTATTATTTGCATTAGAGTGCTTGGAGAGCTAGTCACGGCACCACGCAAACACAAAATAAAAAGACAATCCCTACCACAAAGTTTATAATCAAGGTTTGAATGAATATGGACAGACAGAACAGTACAAAGAAACAAGGAGGCAGCACTGGTCAGCATGATAACCAGTGGCTCAGTACATTATTGAGGGGAGGGGGATACTCTGAAAAAGATTCTGCAAAAACCCACCTAGTTAAGCACTAAGCATGTGCATAACTTTATGTACATAAACAATTCCACTAATTCAGATTCTGTACTTTGATAAAACTGCATTGTAATTACCAGGGTAACTGATTTAAGGACTGAGTTAATTTTGCCTTCTCATAAGTAGTCAGTTGCATTTTAGTCAACAAAAACTGATTTTTGTTGCTTAGTGACTATTGCTTAGTGCTTGGAGTTGCCAAAGAACATCTTATTGGGAAAGAAGGAGACCCTGCAATATATCAATGATCAGCAATGCTGAAAGCATGAGTTAACACATTAGGCAACTCCACAACAATGGAGAGGAAGTATGCCAAAAACAATTAAAAGAGCCATTGAACTAACTTAAAAATGGTTACAATTGTTAGGGCAAATAAAGATGGACAAAAGTACTACAGGTTATTGCTGGCTCACAGACTCCTAAAAGCAGCCAGAGTTTCAGTATTCTCCACAGATAACCAATTTTAGAAATAATATATGTACAACCCCAAAAAAAAAAACTATAGAAAAATTCCCTTAGATTAAGAAATTGATTTCACATTCATCATTACCTCTAATTATTTTCTGCCATCCACCCTTACTTCTGTTTTCTATTGCTTCATTCTATTTCTTCTCATCCAAATCTTGATCAAGCATATTAGAATAGTATCATAAGACTGGAAGTGACCTCCTGGGTCAGGGTCCAGTCCCCTGCTATTGTAGGTACTATGTCATACACTTTCTTTTGTAACCTTTCAAGATTCATCTTAAAAATAGTTTTGTTTGTTTTTCTTTTTATTGCCCCAACTACTCTAGTTGGAAAACTATTACAGAACTTCACTGTTTTAAAGGTAAGAACTTTCAGAACATGTTCTGGTAATAACATTTTCCTTTGGCTAAAATGGCTTCTTTCCCTCCCTTTGGTGTTTACCCCCTAATCTATCTATAGCCAGAAATCACATGTCTCTCTGGCATTTGTTTTCTAGACTAACTTCTACAAGTTTGGCTCACCATTCCCTGGATCATCCTACAAGCCCTTCCGTGCATTTGCTCCAGTTTGATTCATCATTTTTCAACATGGAAACATAGTATTCTAGATGCAGTTTCACCCCAAATGCCTTGAAAAACAGCATGGACACTTCCTTATCTCTACTGGAAAGACAGAGAGGTAATTACTCATATTAGTCCAAAGTCAGACAGAAGGCAAGGCAGGGTAGCACCTTAGAGATAAAACAATATCTAAGGGTGAAAACAGACCCTTCCTCACCTCTGTGCCACTATAAACATCTTCAATCAAACTGACATCTATACCCATTGCAGTGCCACAAATGCCCCAAATCTGTGGCCATTAGAAAGGTGGTAGACTGTGATGAACATCTGTTTGCTTGGTGGCAGGCAAACATCTGCCCTAGGCAGATGCTCCAGAAGTGTATGGGGCCCGATCATGCACATTCTAGGAATTCTCAGGCAGGATCAAGCCCCTGGAGTGCCTGTCTGGCTGTCCCCTCTTACAGAGACACACTCTGGGGAATCTCAGGGCACATTTGAGTAAGCAAAGAAAGCCAGGATTCCCCCAGTTATGGAGTCACACCCCTAGAGTCCCCCAGGCATATCACCTTAAGTGAGGAAAGCCCAGTATTCCTTCCTTAAGCAGGTGCACCTGGGAGATGCTGAAGCAGCATCTCCAGAAGTTGGGAACTCCAGGCTTTCACTGCTTAAAGAAGTGGGCTCCAGGAGGTATGGGAGCCGAGGTGTCCTGTTCCTTCATGCGAAGACCAGCACCGGGTTCTGCACCAACATGTGCTTCACTTGGAGGGATGGGGCAGTGCTGGGAGCCAAAGAATCCCTGGCATTCCATGAAACCGTGCTAGAACCCACACTGAGCATTGCTCTGTGTAAAGCATGGGTTGGCCTGAGTCCGCAATGGAGGCCTGGAGTGACTTAGGTCCCAGCATGGAGGCATGGGGTGCCAGGGATGACCTGGCTCCCACACCATCCCAGGCCTCTGCATTTACTCCAGCCTAAATTTACTGTGCAATAAATTTACTGTGCAGTAAATAAGCCACTACACAGTGGGCACGTCTACATGTGCACATTTACTGCATGGTAACCAAAATTACTGTACAGTACAGGTGCACATCTACACATGCACACCATACTGTGCAGTAAATATGGCAATTTATGCAGACTTGCGTATAAATTTGATACCTGCATCATGCCGGTATTGAATTTATGTCTGATTAATTACTGCTCAGGAACACATGTGTAGATGCCTTACTGTGCAGTAACCCAAAGCCTGACCCTGCTGGGTCTGCCCAGCCACTAAGGGACCAGCCAGAGCTTAACTCTAGGGCACCTGGCTGGCCTCCTCACTTCCCCCAGGGCTGGGCTGCTCTTTGGCAGCCCTCAGCTGCAAGGTATAAAAGCCTACAGCCAGTTTGTGTCTTGGGGCACGCTGCACAGGAGCTTGGGGGACTGCAAGCCTTGTGTGCCTCTAGCCAGGACCCAGGCTGCTGCTGCTCATCCTGTCTGCTAGCCAGAACTGCATCTTGGCCACAGGTGAGTGTTGTAAAGGGCTTCAGCCTGCTGCTTCCCCTGCCCAGCCCAGAGCTCCCCAGGGTTCCTGCCTGGCTGGCTGTGGTACCAGCTCCCTGTTCCTGCGCAACCCCACCACTGTCAGCCCTGCCCACAAGTGTACACCTAAGCTAAGCACCTGGGGCCCCAACTGGACCCAGGAAGAGGTGTGTGACCTGGTGGTCCTCTGGAGGTGAGATACAGAGGCAGTATGCCTGCGGTGGGCACTCAACTGCCCGTTTTCATGAGGCCCTATCAGGTGGGATGCACGAGAGAGACCACTCCCAGTCAGTATGTCAGTGCTGCATAAAGGTCAAAACCTTGCACACAGAGTGGGTGGCCATGACTGACCACAACTGTCATTGCCATAATGGGGAATGCTAGGGGAGTGAAGTGGGCTAGGTGGGGGTTGGGGCAGGGGGCAGGGTGCAGATGGAAAGCGCTGTCCCTTCAGTGTGGGATTTGCCATGTGTGCATAGCTGGTGAGGCAGCCACTGTCCAGGGCTCCCCAAGATGCTACATGGGTGCAGCAGCTGGGGAGATGGGGGGGTGAGGGGTGGTGCTGAGCACTGAAAGCCCCTCCTCTGGGGAGATGCCAAGCCCAGAGGGGTCAGGGTGGGGTCAGAGTTCTGCCAGGTCGCCCCCTCTGGTGAAACCCACAAGGTTGTGACTTGGGTCTTGGGGGACCAAAATGTTGGTCAGTTCTCACATAACGGGCTTGGTATTGTGGGCCTATGGGGCCATTGTTACTGCACCGTCATTTAGTACCCCCTTCAGGAAATACTAAATGACAGCACTTTAACAGCTGTTACTGCACCGTGCCAGCGGTGCACGGTTATTTTTAGCCACTACATCACCACAGTGATGTGATATATTGAAAGAGCAAATCCCTACAGTGATGTAGCTGTGGCTTTACAGTCTATGCCCACAGCAGTGACATAGTGTCTCATGTAGACGTGCCCACTGCCATTGAATGCCTGCTTAAAAGTTTCCCCAGACAGAACATCATGAGATACATTTTGAGATGCAGCTAATTGCACTATTTTGTTTTCATGTTTTTTACCTCTCTGCTCAAAAGCTCTCAATTTAGTATTCCCTGCTCTACTAAAAAAACACAACAAAAAACAGTATAGCTGAGCTACTACATTTTTTTTGCCTGCTAATTTCACAATTCTCCCAGAAGACAGCTATAAAGTTAGTTTGACCTGATACTATGCAGCAGCATTGGTGGTAGTAGTGGGGCTGGAGTCACCCCTGCTGTGAATGGTGCTACATGCTCCAGCTGAGACCAGAGGTACCATGTGCTCCATGCCATAGGCTGGAGCTGCAGCTTATGGTAAGGGGAGAGAGGTCAAAGCTGTCTGATAACATGGAGGAAGGGATTCATCAATTTGTACACAGGGTAGGCTGCTTTCCCCACTGTCGCAAATTTAAGGCAACCTTCTAATAATTAGATCTTATACATGGAAAATTAAAATAATTTTGTAAATTTTCCATGTATAGAATCTAATTACTGGGGAGTAATCTTGAATTTAAAGTCAGCTTGCATTCCAGTACATACAATATTACTTACAAGTTGTTCCTTTTCTATTTTACTACTAGTAGAAATAAACAGTATTGATAAACAGAATTTTAAAGTCTCTTATTCCTCCTAGCACATACAGCTAACATCAATTAACTCTTTTGGCAACTTTTCCCTGAAATCTTCAGCTAACTCATGTCTGGTAGCTGTACCCATTTTTCATTTCAAGTATGATTTCTAAGCAAGCCCTTATGAAATCCCACTGTCTTGCTTATTTTTCCTCTGGTGTTTATTTGTGCCTTCAGATTTATAGGATTCTTCACTCTTCCATACCTTTTTCCATTTTAGCTTACACACCAAAAGTGAGATTCTGTTCTGTGCCTCTGAAGAGACATATATCATTATCTCCCCCCTCTTCACCCTTCTTTATTCTCTCTTGAACATGAATTACTTTTGGGTAAGTCCTCCATAACTTGGATAGACCTGTGGGTTTTGTCAGGCTTCCTAGGCAGTGCAATGGACCACAGTGCTGATCTAAATTTCCAGCCCTTTGTTCCTACCACAACATATCATTCTTAGCCCCAAGACACATCTCCAGTACTCATTTTATGCCATCTTTTTATGAGAGGTATAAAATAAAGAGAATAAATTTTTATCTGTTTTGTTTAATTGTTTTCTTTTGTACCTGGCCTAGGAAAGCCAGAACAAACTCAAGTTCTGATCTTGGATTTCTTCATTTCACAATATTGATTGTTTTGCAGCTTAATATTCTTTTATCTCTATAGTATGTCAACCTCTTCATTGAAAATCAGCATTTGAAACAAACTTAATCTAGCAAAGGAATCTGTTACAGCAATATTTGCCTGTCACTAATTCTGAAGTGTGAAACCAAAAGAGGATACCTTGAGAAATGCATTGTACTGAACAAAATTCAAAACATTTGAGAGATGAAACCATCATGTGTTATAATTATGCACACATATGGAGGCTAAAGACAAGCAAATGAAGTCATTATTATACATTATGACAACCTACAAACTTTGTACTGTATCAAGGAAAAATGGGAGGGGGAGAGAGAGAGAGAGGGAGAGATTTTGATGCCGCAATCTTCATGAAAGGCAATTAACACACCATTCACCTAAACTAACCTGAGTATCTTGATTTTCAGGGTGCATTGTCAGCCCATTTGTTTACTGAAGTTTTTAGAGAAGAATGAAGTTTGTAAGATCAGAAGCAATAGACACAAGCTTCTGTTTTAAAATGATCATCTACAGTGTATTACACGTTGTCAGACAAATACATTTCCCTACTGTTAAACGATATGAACTATTTAATGCCAAGTGTTAGTGAAGAGTCTAAGCACAAATATCTAAAGTTTGTGTTTTCTAAACATAAGGGAAGAAAAAGACTGTAATATAATTTATCAGACTATGATCAAGCAACTCATTGCCCTTATTTTTGGTATTTTAATACTTATTTTCTTTCTAGACATCATAAAATCATAGGGTCAGAAATGCCCTTGATGATTAAGTTGCCCAGCCCTCTGCAAATTACTGCAAAAAGGCAAAAAGGTTTTGCTATTCCTAAATCATCCTGGGTGATAGATAGTCTTAAGGCCCCTTCTTGAGAACATCCAAACCAGGGAAGTTCATATAGCCAACTTGTTCCAATGTTTTACTGTTCAACAGTTAGGAAGCTTTTCCTGAATCTGAATCTCCTTTGCTGCAGTTTAACCTCACTGCAAATTCCCTGCCCTTTGTAGCAAGGGAGAACAATATTTCTCCATCTTCTCTATGGGACCATTTCAAATATTTGAAAACAGTTATTATGTTCCTCCTTGAAATCTCTCGCTCCAAACTAAACGTTCTTAGTGCCTTCAAGTTTTCCTCATTCAATTTGATTTCCAAGTCTTTTATCATCTTTGTCATTCTCTTTTGCAGCCTTTCCAGTTTCTCTACTTCATTCTTAAAATGCGACACTCCCAGATAGACACTGTACAGGCAGTCCTTGACTTACGACGTTTTGAGTTACAACATTTTGCACTTACAATGTTTATAAATTGACCCTCTGTTTCAACTTCTTGATGTAAGTTTTGACTTTACAACACTTGATCTGACACCAAGCCATGCCAACAAACAAGTTCGCTGTGTCACCCATCTCCCTGGAGAACATCTGTCCAAATTTCTTCGGACACTTTCTTTAAGAAAGCAGAAAAGACTCCAGAAAAACCTGCAGCCAAGACTCCTAAGAAGACTCCAGCCAAGAACCCTTCAAAAAGTTCAGCAACGAGCACTTCAAAATGTCCAGCAAAGTCTCCTCAAATAAGTTCTTCCAAATCAGTATGATTGCTATTTACAATATAAATACATAAATGTAGCTATATTACTCATCTATAATTGATTGAGTACAAAATTCTGGGTTATTCAGGGGGGAAATAGGATATCAGGCCTTGGTTCAGGAACCAATCCCCATTTATAACATTGGTTCTGATTTACAACGTTTCGACTTAAGATGTGGTTTTCAGGAACCAATTGTGTCGTAAGTCTGAGGACTGCCTGTACTCCAACTGAGGCCCAAGTAATACCAAGCAGAGTGGTACAATTACCTTGTCTTGAACAAAACGCTTTTGTGTTCACAATCTGTTGTAGTTTTATGTTATCTGTGATCCATATTCCTGTTTCTAAGTTAAAATGTTAAAACATATTAGACCCTGATCGTATATTTGTGGAGATCCTCTTGAGATCCCTTACCAGGCTGACGCTGACCCTTTTATAGTTAGTTTTGCTAGGGATTACTCAACCAATTATGCAGATACAGTCAAACTTACATTTCTCTGACTTATTTGTGAGAATTGCATGCCAAACTATATGAAAAACCTTACTAATGCCCAAATATATCTACTATCTTCTGTATCTCCACCAAATCGGTACTCCTCAAAATAGGAAATTAAGTTTGTCTGATACTATTTGTTCTTAACAAATTCACTCTGGCTTCCAGATATTTACAGATTAAACTGATTTAAAATTTTCTCTAATAACTTCTGAATTGTTTAAACCAGACCGAGCAGTCTATATACCCACAAGTCCTCCCGCCCCTGCCCCAGATGGGTACCGTGTTAACCTTACTCTAGTCCTCTGGAGAAACTTTGCCAAAATTCATTCATTATATTTAAAAATGTAATTTTACAGAGTTTCTGCAATTTTCAAAATCTAAGATAATTTAGGAATTAACTATTTTCAAAACAGTTGAAGAACCTTTAAACAAATTAGAATAGGAAATAACCAGAGCCCAGGAATCTGTCATTCTGAATCTCAGCAGACTAGATGTAAGAGCTGAGTAGTACCAGTCTTCTTTATACTTGACCAAAATGTCAAAAGGAACACACAGTGGGAGGCACAGCACCCGCAGGATATTACATATTGGAACCGCTGAGTCTAGTTCAGTTCAAGCAACTGAGTCATAAAACGTTGTTCCCAGCCTTATAAAGTTACACATCCCTTTAGTATTGCTGCTTCATAGTAACACCATTTCCTTTCCATTTTTATTCTAACACAAAATCATCATTTATTGCATCCTGATATCCAAATGAAATGCAATATTATTCTACAGCATATAGTCCCTGGGTCTACTTATATGGCCTTGCCAATGTGAAATCTAAGAGTATTGTGGATGTGTTACCATAACCCTCTGCCTTGATATTATGTCTGCTGAAAAAGGGCACCTAGACTTTCATTCTCTAGTCTGTCTCAAAAAAAAAAAAGGTTACTTCTATTTAGGATAGTGCCAGATTCTACCTGCTTCCACGGAGTATGTCACAGAGTTAGTGACTCTTACAAGTTTATTAAGAGTTCTGCCTTAACTATTGCATAGTCAAAAGCTTTTGAATTATAGCATTTGTTGGAAAGGGGCATATAACATGTGTGAGGAAAGGAAAGGATTGAGAAACACTGAAGCACATTATTTCCCCAGATTTACTTTCTTAACAAGGTGGGTAGAGTTACAGAACACAAAAGAGTTACAGAATACACACTGGTCTTGAAACATAGTGAACCATAACTGGAATTCTAGAAAAGAAAAAGGGATGGAAAGCAATGGATGAGGAGAAGACAGGGAAGTAAACACATAGAAATATAAAGGGGAAGGTGGGGGTGGGGGAAGCAAAACAAAAGGTATAAATAGAGCTTGAAAGAAAAGAAACAAAATTGAAAGAAATTATGTCATATTATGAGGAATATTTTTATTGCAATTGAAAGGACTTTAGATGCCCCTTTCCCTCTTAAGTTAAAGGAGAGCTGCACTGATATGCCACTGAGGTAAAGCTCCTATTCTGATTAAGAATGGATTAAGGGCTGCAAATTCCAATGTTGTCAGTGTGTCACTTTCCTTAAGCTCTGAATTCACTTTCAAACATAAAAAATGAAGTATTGGGTTCAGAACCTTAACTGGGATAAATTATAATAGCGCCAATTAAGTTCTCCATCTTCTCTATCTAAATAAAGAGTCTCACTATATATCATGTATATATTTGTGACAAATAATACACCAGCTATGATTTTAATAGGGACGGAGAGAGATCCACATTAGTCTGAAACGAGGCAGAAAGCAGGGCAGGGTGGCACATTAGGCTCCTGGCACATGTTATTTTTCTGGCGCAATAAACATTACATAACAATATGCCACACAGTTATAAAATGTATGGTTCCATAAAATGATGAATGACCCACAAAGATATTACTAAAAATGTGAAACATCTTTATGGTGGGTTTATATGGTGCCCTAAATTGAGCATGTGAAAATGAAGATGTGGGTTCACTAGTATCTGGTGCCTTAAAAAGCCTTGTCCTGCAGCTTTTTGGCATAGAATGCTCTTTAAGGTGGCAGATGCTGGGTGCTGGCCCTAGTGAGCATCAGGGCATGGGGCAGCTAGGGGGTCTGGCCCACAGCCCTTCCCTCTCTGATCCTGATGATCAGACAAGAGGTAGCCAGGGTCCAAACCAGGATCTGGGCTTCCTGGTGCTGAATCCCAATGTTCAGCTGGGTTCTTGGACAAAGATGCCTCCTTCCCAATGCACAGGATTAAGGATGCTGGATACGAAGTTGGGGATGAGTGAGCTTCTCCCACACCCAACTACACTGGTGTAAAGATGCACACAACACAAACAGTGAGGGTTGGGAGAACTCCCCCCATCCCCAGTTGGAAATGCCAAAAAAGGTACCCAGCATGAGGAACAGGGGATGAAGGAGCTTTTCCTATCCCCCTCTGTTGTCTCTGATTTAAACTATTTTTGTATGTGCAGTGGGAGATGAGGCAAAGTACCCCAACACCAGCTGCACTTGCCTATTTAAAGGGCCTCCTGGCACTAGCAGCTGGGGATGAGGGAGCTTTCCTATCCCTCACTGTTTGTATCAGGCACCTCTTTAAATCAACTCATGCAGCTGGGGATTAGGGAGCTCCCCCATAAGCAGCTGTGCTGTTGCAGGGCACCATCAGCCTGACATCAAGGATCCTCTCCCTCATGTTGGTCTTAAGACACCCAGTGAATGTAAAGCAAGTGGGCTTTCAGTTGGGGCTCCCATCTGCACACTTGCTTTTTTAAAGGTCCAGGGCATTGTGCAACCCAGCATCAGGGAGAGGTGCACCAATGCTGGATTCATGACAGTCCAGAACTTTAAAAAATGGGAGTGTAGCTGGAAGCCTGATTTTTTACATTTCTGGGAGACTGTGGAAGCAGCACCTGGGGAGTGGGGAGCTCCTGGCTCCTCAGCTGCCACTTACATGTTGTGGGGGTGAATCTGGAAATCAGAGAACTTTCCACTCCTCAGCTACACATGCCCCCCCGCCCCCCATGCTGGCAGTAGACCAATTAGGGCTTGAGGAATTTTATGCCCCGTTCACAGAATTATGCAACCTACCATGTATGTGTGGCATAGCAGGTCACACAATTTGAGGCACAGGGCATAAAATTCTTCAGACCCCAATCATGCAACTGCCTTAACATCTGTCAGCAGCCTTAGAGACTAAATTTTTCAGAAAGGCATATGCTTTCTCAAGAAATGTCCAGTTTGTTAAGATGGCCTGGATAGAACCTGCCTAAAAGCAAATATTTTCACAAGGAAATACAGCTAAAATTCCCTGCATTTCCCTTCTTAAAATAATAATTTCAGGCATTTCATTGCTAATTTGTCGCAAATCATATTCCTTTTTGTCAAGAATGTAAAACCATTGTTACCATAAATTAACCTGACAGTTTCTAAATTGATTTAATTGTACTGAGAAACAGAGAGGTTTTTTGTTTTGTTTTGTTTTGTTTTTCCTAAGCATTACTGAGATCCTTGACATGAACTGGGTGGATCATCACACAAATACCAGTGTCCCCACTGGCACTAACATTACAAGTATGGAAGCATTGATTATTCAGCTTCAGTTGCAATGGACAGGTCATTGTGTGTGAATGTCTGATGCATGGATACCAAAAACCTCTGCAATGCTCCCAACTCAGGAGCCAGTGAACAGGGGCAGCAAATGAAGCAAGCAGTTTGCAGACCATTTTCTGGGAGCAAGAGGAGGAAGGGGAAGGGGAAAGGGAAGGGGAAGGGGAAGAGAAGCTAGACACCAGATTCTGCCCAGGGAAGGTAAGTGATCCAGAGCTACCTGTGTCTGTGGTTTGCTAAGTGTTTATTTGGTGACCTGTGTGTGTTTGGGGTGTGTGCTCTGAGAAGCTGGTAGCGACTGCTGATTGCTGAGTGATCGCTGCCTGTGCCTGACAGAAGCCCCAACAAGAGGGCAGAGCCAGCAGGGTATAAAAGGAGACTCTTGAAGCAACCAGGGATCACTCAAAAAGGGAAGCACTTTTCAGGCAGTTTGCTGGTCAGTTCGCAGGTCAGTTTACCACCCCACCACCACCCTTTGAAAGGGGTGAGGAAACAGCAGCTTGGTGTGAAGAAACAGCAGAAGAGTAACCCTTTGGGGCCAACGAACAGTAAACAGGCCAGCTTTCAGGTTGGCTCACTAGGGAAGGTGTGCTTGGAAGAAGGGCAGTAAGAGAGAAGAGGCAGATTAAGAGACCCAGGGAAAGGGCTGGAGGATGCCGCAATGCCAAAGCCACTGCCACTGTCTCTGCTTGCACCTGTGAGGTTTCTGTCCAGACAGGGCCATTCACTATCAAGTCTTCCACCCAGGTCTAGGTTTGGCGCTGTGGGGACTGTGGCTTGCAGGTTTCTTCTGGTGACAGCCAGGTCGGGGGAGTGCTGCAGTGTGAGTGGTGCCTCCTGGCGGTGTCTCTCAGGAAACAGGCAAGAAAGATACAAGAGAAGGTGACAAGACTCTGAAGCATCCTCTGGCATGAGGAATTCATAGATTTGATGCTGGAGGAGACCTCCAGGACAGCGGAGGAAGAACTGCCAGACACTAGAGAAGGGAGAGGACATGGAATCCCAGGAAGGTGGAAGATGGAAATTTGTGACCTCTGGCAGCAAGTAGAAATCTTCATCTCCATCTGTAGCAGATTGTCTGGAGAATAGATATGCAGCCGTAGCAACAGAGGGTGAGGAGCACATTCCATTGGTGGAGGAGGACAGGACAGGCCTCCCCAAAGTGGGATGGATGGAGACCACTGCCACCAAGAAGAATCTGTGGGTGGTTGTGGTTGGAGAATCCATTCGGTGTGGGATGGAGGAATCCATCCATTGACCTGATTTATTGTCTGAGGAAGTCTGCTGCTTGCCTGGAGCCCAGATCCAAGATGTCACAGAGGGATTACTGGGACTAGCCATCTGAATACTACCCCATGCTGCTCATCCATGTGGTCACTATTGATATTTCCAGGGGAGACCATGAGCAGATCAAAAGTGACTATAGGCTCTAGGTGCAAGGGTGAAGGGGATGGGGGCTCAGGTGGTGTTCTCTTTGACCCTTCTGGTCAAGGGAAAGGGACTGGGCAGGAGTGGATTAATCTTGCATATCAATGCCTGGATGCACAGGTGGTGTCACTAGCAGGGCTTTGGCTTCTTGACCATGGGATGATGTTCAAAGAAGGATTGCTGGGAAGGGATGGGATCCACCTGATGAAGAGAGAGAAGAGCATCTTTGTAAACAGGGTCACTAACCTAGTGAACTAGGCTCACTGGGGGATGAAGACCAAAGCCCTGAGGTAAGTGGAGAAGCAGGTGGCCTGGAGGAGATAGCAACAGGAGAGGTGTTTTCATTTTTCCTGAGAAATCAGTGCAACCAACTAGTTACCTTAGGTGCCTGTACATGAATGCACGGAGCCTGAGAAACAAGCAGGAAGAACTGGAAGCCCTCACACAGTCACAGAACAATGACGTGATTGGAATAACAGAGACTTGGTAGGATAGCTCACATGACTGGAGCACTGTCATGGACAGGTATAAATTGTTCAGAAAGGACAGACAGGGAAAAAGAGGAGGATGAATTTCACTTTATGCAAAAGAGCCATATGATTGCTCAGAGCTCCAGTGTGAAACTGGATATAGGCGTGCTGAAAGTCTCCAGGTTGGGATCCTCTGACCCCAACCCAGAGATTTTCAGCAACAAGGATGGTGGGGGTAAACCACCAGACCAGGAGGAAGTGGTGGATGAAGCTTTCTTCAAACAGCTAGTGGATGTTTCCTGATCACAGGCCCTGGTTCTCATGGGGGATTTCAATCACCCTGACATCTGCTGGGAGGGCAATACAGCAGTGCACAGGCAATCCAAGAGTCTTTTGAGAGTGTTGGGGTCAACTTCTTGGTTCAAGTGCTGGAGCAGCCAACTAGGAGCCATGCTCTTCTTGACCTGCTGCTCACAAATAGAGAAGAATTGGTGGGGAATGTACTAGTAAATGGAAACTTGGGCATCAGTGACCATGAGATGATTGATTTTAGGATCCTGAGGAAAGGAAGGATGGAGAGCAGCAGAGTAAAGACCCTGGACTTCAGAAAAGCAGACTTTGACTCACTTAGGGAACTCATGGGCAGGATCCCCTGTGAAGCCAGTCTGAGGGGGTGAGGAGCTCAGGAGATCTGGCTGTGCTTCAAAGAAGCCTTACTGAGAGTGCATGAACAAGCCATCCTGATGTTCAGGAAGTCTAGCAAGTGTGGCAGAAGACCAGAACTCTTCAGTAAACTAAATCACAAAAAGGAAGGTTATAAGAAGTGGAAACTTGGACAAATGACTAGGGAGGAGTATAAGAGTATTGGTTGGGCATGCAGGGATGAAGTTAGGAAAGCTAAAGCACAACTGGAGTTGTAGGTAGCAGGGGATGTGAAGGGTAACAAGAAGGGTTTCAACAAATACGTCAGTACAAGAGGAGGATCAGGGAAAGTGTGGGTCCCTTACTGAATGGGGGGCAACCTAGTGACAGAGGATACAGAAAAGGCTGAAGTTCTCAATGCCTTTTTCACCTCAGTCTTTGCAGACAAGGTAAACTCCCAGACTACTGCACCTGGCAGTACAGTTTGGGGAGAAGGTAAGCAGCCCTTAGTAGTGAAAGAACAGATTAGGTACTATTTAGAAAAGCTGGACATATACAGTCCATGGGGCCAGATGGGATGCACATGAGGGGGCTGAGGGAGTTGGTTGATGGGGTTACAGAGCCTCTGGCCATCATCTTTGAAAACTCATGGTGATCAGGAGAGGTCCTGGATGCTTGGAAAAGGGCAAACATAGTGTCCATATTTAAGAAAGGGAAGAAGAAGGATCCAGGGAACTACGGACCAGTCAGCTTTACCTCAGTCCCTGGAAAAATCATGGAGCAGATCCTCATGGAATCCATTTCTAAGTACTTGGAGAAAAGAGTGATTAGGAATAGTCAGCATGGATTCACCGAGGACAAGTCATGCCTGACCAACCTGATTTACTTCTATGGTGACATGACTGGTTCTGTGATGCAGGAAGACCAGTGGACTGGAAATGGGATACCTTTATGTTAGCTTTTGATCTGGTCTCCCACAACATTCTCACAGGCACTCTAAAGAAGTACAGATTGGAGAATGGACTGTAAGGTAGATAGGAAACTGGCTGGAACATTGGACTCAGGGGGTAGTAATCAATGGCTCAATGTCTATTTGACATCTAGTATCAAGTGGAGTGCCCCATGGGTTGATCTTGGGGGCAATTTTCTTCAATATCTTTATCAACAACCTGGAAGATGGCATAGAATGCACGGTCAGCAAGTTTGCAGAAAACACCAAGCTGGGGGAGTAGTAGATACGCTGGAGCATAGGGCTAGGATTCAGAGAGACCCAGACACATTTGAGATTGGGCCAAAAAAAATTTCATGTTGTTCAACAAGGACAAATGCAAAGTCCTGCACTTAGGATAAAACAATCCCATGCACCAGTACAGACTGAGAACTAACTGGCTGAGCCTAACAGCATACTGGGCTGCATTGGTAGTAGTGTTTCTAGCAGGTCAAGGGAAGTTATGATTCCCACTATTCAGTACTGGTGGGGCCACATCTGGAGTTTTATGTTCAGTTTTGGGCCCCCCACCACAGAAAGGATGTGGACAAATTGGAGAGAGTCTAACAATAAACAGCAAAAATGGTTCGGGGCAGCCACACCTGACTTAAGAGGAGAAGCTGAGGAAACCAGGTTTTGTTAATTTGTTCTAGAAAACACTGAGAGAGGATTTAATAGCAGCCTTCAACTATCTGAAGGGGAGTACCAAAGAGGATGGAGCTAAACCATTCCCAGTGGTGACAAATGATAGAACATCGAGCAATGTTCTCAAGTTGTATCAAGGGAAGTTTAGGTTAGATATTAGGAAGAATTTTCTCATTAGGAGGGTAGTAAAACACTGGAACAGGTTACCCGGAGAGATTGTGGTCTCTCCATCCTTGGAGGCTTTTAAGACCTGGCGAGACAAAGCATGATGTAGTTGAGGATGGTCCTGCTTTGCGCAGGGGGTTGGACTAGATGAGATTCCTTCATTCCTTCCATCCCTAATTTTCTATTACTCTTTGATTCAGCCAAGGCCAAAGGACTCACAGGGACCAGAGGAAATGCTTCAAGGACACCCTCAAGGCAAACATTAAGAAGGGTGGCATTGACATCACAAATTGGGAAAAACTAGCTTAGGAAAGGGCTACATGGTGACACCTTGTGAGAGAAGGCATATCTTACTTTGAGGAAAGCTGTCTTACTCCAGAGGCAGAAAAATGACAGAAATGGAAGGAAAGGAAATGAGACCAAGAAATCTGTGGTCCAACCTTCCCTTTAACCACCACCTGTGGCATTTGCCAGAGAGTCTGTGGCTTTAGGATGAGCGTTAGGGATCATCAGGCTCATTTGCAACCCTTTACCTGACCTGTGGGAGTCCCACTGCTGACTGTTTCTACAGATGCACAAACAGTTTGTCTTTTTATTTGGTCTTCTGGGGTGGAGTTGTTTGGGCTTTTTGTTTGCTTGTTTTTTATTAAGTGATAAAAATGTTTCAGGAGTAAATAAAAATTATAAAGACAACAGTTTTGATATTTTAGGACCTTGGTTACTTGGTCTTTAGGTAATACTGGCACATATATAACTGCTGTGCATGCAAAATAAATCTTGATATATATGAGTTCATTACATCCATCTAATTTTGAGTCTGTTTTCAGCACTGAACCATTACACTATAGTGTCATTAAATTAATGGAAATAAAAAAATAAAATAAAAGAATAAAAACATTAAAAGCATTTAGATAACTTATGTGAAAGTTTCTTCAGTTAAAACTACTGAGAATGATTTTTTTTCTTACTTTAGAGTTGGTAAAAAAATAATTTCTTGGCACTTTACTATCTTCTGAGGTTTTGTATAAGTATCTCAATGGTGGGGGGGGAAAGCTATCCATTACAAAACCTTTCAAAAATAATGTTTTTGCTCAGCAGCTATGCTTTCTCTAAAACAGTGCCTTGGCTGCATTTTTCTTCCTCTCTAATGTTTTCTCATGTATGTTTGGATTGTATAAGGTAAGAAATAAGTTCATCACTAATCAAAGTATATTCAGAACTGGATTTTAAGGAAAAGCCACAAAAAAAATTTTATTCTTTTTCTGCTATCCTTTTTCTTTTTAACTATTTTCTATGACATAGTTTCAATCCCCTGTCATTTTGGTGTATGCTGGTTGATACATCAGCATACATCAGTAGCCCACTGATATTTGTGTAAAAAAAAAAAGAAAGAAACCAAAACACAACCATGCTTCTTTATAATGAACTACACCAAAATGGAGGGTCAGGTTATTCCTATTCATTATAAAAATCATGAGAATTACTTTTTGGAGGAAATTCCCATGAGAACCACCTTGCCAAGTTTGCTGTTACTTTCCTATTGGAAAAATTATCCCCAAATCCAACAGGGGAGGACATTGCATATGCTTTTAGACTCAGTCATTAATGTTCGAGAGTATTAACTGTAAAAACTTTTTGGATAGCTTCAACGAGACCAAAGAAGGGCTTATGTGCCATTCCTAGCTATTTGTTCTATCTCTACCTTGTTTCATTCCTTTCTCTACTCCTTAAATGAAAATCCCTAAGATGAGAGTCTTTTATAGGATAATACTGAAAATGGTACGTGAATTCACATGTGGATAATTCCCCACAGCCTGATTTATGGAAGACAGCATCCCCAAAATACAGGCAAAAGACAATTTTGGGAAGTATTTCATAGAAATCCTGGAAGAGTAGGACCATGTTCTAAAGCAGGATGAAGTATCCATGTTCTTAAAAATTTCTTTTATGAAGAAAATCCCACAACCTCCCAAGATATGTTGTGCCAGTGCTTAACTACTCCTGGAGTTAGAAAAATTCTGCTAATACTGAAACTATATCTTCTTTGCTGCAGATAAAGCCAATTACTTCTTGTCCTACTTGCAATGGGTGATAGAAAACAATTGGTCACTATCCTATTTATAATCATCTTTTACATAAGGGAAAGCATATTTCAACTCTCACTTTTTCTTTCTAGAGTAAACAAACAGTTCAGCCTCTCCCCACAGGTGACATTTCCAAAAGCGTTATCGTTTTTCTTTCTGTCTCCAGGAATCTCTGCAATCTGTCTATCTCTTTCTTAATGAGGGGTGCCCAAACTGAACACAGTATTCCAACTAAGGTTTTATACACACTAAGTACAGCAGAATAATTACCTGCCAAATCTCACAGATAACATTCCTTTTACTACCTCCAGAATCAGATTTGCCCTTTTCTCGTAATGGCATCCCAGTGATGGTTCCTATTCAGCTTGTGGTCCGTTATAACTCAGCCATACTGCTGCTGAGTCTCTTATTCTTCAATTTGTATTTGTGCTTTTGAATTTTCTTTCCCAATGATAGTACAGTACTCTGCCCTTGTCAAAATCGAAGTTCATTTTCTTGATTTTTGTACCATTTCTTCAGTTTATCGCTATCCTGTTAAATTCTAGTCCTGTCCTCCGGAGTGCTTGGTATCATCTGCAAATTTGAAGTTCCACTTTTCAAGCTGTCACAATGAAAATATGGAATATAATTAGACCCAGGACAGATCCTTGAATAACCTACTGCAATAGTCCCAATTTACCATTGAACTGTTGATAACTATTTGGAAGTATTTTTCCCTGCAACACTTTTGATGATGTAATCTAGATCATAGTTTCCCTCACTTGCTTAGGAGTCTGTCAGTTCAGTATTAAAAGCCTTATGAAGGTCAAGATATATTTCCCCTTATCCACTACGCCAGTTATTGTATCAAAAAGAAAAAAAATAGATTTTGATTTGGTTTTGCAGAGCTTTCATGCTCTTATAAATTTACAATACTGAAAGGAACTGACTGAGCAGTAACTTAGTGTACAGATAAAAAAAATTAGATAGGAGTTGCAATTGCTTTTGTGAATCCGTAGTTATGATCCTGCATTCCATTTGGATGCAAAACTCTAACTGAGTTTAACACTGTAACAGAGATTCCATTACCATGGAGATCAACTCAAGGCTATTGCAGACTTCTCAGTTTAAATGGGGAAAAAAAACCTAAACAGTTTTCAAATTGCTTTAAAAATGTGAACACATTTCTACGCCATGATACAGGGAAGCTGTTAATATTTTAAATGCTCTACCAGTAATTTTCTATCTTGTTATATATTATGTGCATTTCTTTTAATAATTCTTCACACCTGAAATGTGAGAATCAACACCTGGGCTATGAATGCAGGAAGCAGTATGCTCAGTATTTCATTGTGGGCTTGATAATAAAACAAAAGAAGAGAGAATAGTAGCCAATTTCATGTAAGATGTGGTAAGTTACACAATAACTTCGCTCTTTAGCTACTTAAGTACAATTATTTTTGGCAAAACACAAGGGCACAAAGAGAGAAAGCGCATAGATAAAAATAACAGATGGGAAAGCTTTTTTGAATTAACAATTATATTTATTAGAAAGAAATAAAATAATGAAAGAGTAATTTTAATGGAGATCTAAGTTAAATGTCAATGTCTGAAATAATTATTGTAATCTAATGAAGATTTGCCATTTGGTACATCACTGATTTATCTATCAAAAAGAAATCAGTGATTTATTATAATCATCTCTAGCTAACAAATGGGACACATAATAAGCGAGATCAAAACATTCTGCCTCATATACGGAAACATGTATGCAGACAATTCTTTTCAGAAGATAGCAAGGTCAAATCTGAAAAAGCAGTTTAGTATAAAGTTCAGCTTTAAGTACATAGGGTCACTCCTAAAAATTAATTTAAGGCTAATTTATAACAGCACAATATATGCAAGTATCAGGAACATGAACAGGCATGCCAGGAGCCTCACAGTCTTTTGCACAGTCACTAGAGGGCCTACTCATGATTACAGTCCCTCCACTAGGAGGAATTTAGGAACTGCTTCTTTAGTCACTCCAAAGAGAATAAGGAGGCAGCAAGTTTATAGTCCAGGCCACGTCTCATACAAGCCAGCAAACAAGAGAGGCCAGGGGAAGCAGACTGCTATTGTGATAGTTATATCCTCTCTTGAGTACTGTTGTGCTGATAAGGTTATCTCAGATGATTTGTATTTGCAACTGTGAGAGGCCTCACCAGCAATCAGGTATGCATGAGAGGAGAGTTGGTGCACACAGTTGATTATGGTTGCAAAGCTGCATGCAGAAAGTGAAAAAAAATAAAGTTTAGCGTTAACATTCTTTTTATCATGGTTCATAATCCTTGTTATAGAAACTGAGGGTGTTGCTTCCATACAATACTTTCTTTGAGCTTTGGCAATATTATGAACTAGTCCGCCAATTTTTAAAAATAAATTATACCTCCGTCATCACTTTACACAAAAATTGTAGTACGCTTTCACAAAGAAATGTCCACTTTATGTGGATACTTGGAGGAAGATCCTCACAGTTGAATGCTGCTTCCCTTAAATTGAAATTGGTCACTGCCCCCTTTATTTTAATGGTATCATTGTAGGTACAATCATACTATCCCAGGAATGCAGCTAAAACACTAGACTAGGACTCGGAAGACTAAGATTCTCCTTTTAGCTCTACTGCATACTACTTTCTTTGTGACTTTGTCAAAGTCATTGATCTGTATTCCACATCCCATCTATAAAACAAGAGAGTTGTTCATGCCTTCAGAGGGGCACGAACTTTCTCCATCAGCCTTCTTCACCAGATTCTGTGAATGGACTTATAGAGAATGGTTACTAAATAGACAGGAATGAAGTAATTTAATGACAAAGGATAGGGAAAGGAGGAGGAAAGGAGGTTGCACTGCTGAAAGAGAAGAAGTGAGTTGAAGAGACCAAAGTGTTAAACCACTGAGGGACTGAGAGGTTATAAAAGCTCGTCCAGAAAATGGCATAAGAATCCAGAGTCTCCATTGATACTATACTTAACACAATGCAGTCTGAATGATTTTTTGTTCCACAATTTCACATTCAAATGTTTTTTTAAAATTCTGTTGATTAAGACTAGCTATTCTGAGATTAGTGATAGAGTGTCTAGGGAGGTTAAAGTTCTGACACAGACTTTTGTGCCTTTCTGGAATTGATACCAGATTGGTACCCAATTATTTTTTCACATAGGGATTGTTCCATCTGTCCAACATAAGCAGCAGAGGGGCACTGTAATCAGGTGATGGCATATATAGCACTGGTTAAAGAATCAGGTGAATGAACGTGGAAGTTACAATTCATGTTGTTTGGTCCAACGATGATGTAGGCTGCGTTGATAAGGGGGTGCAGCTGGCATTGGTCCATTCAAAGGCTGGCGCCTTTGTAGGAATAGGAGTTATGTAGTCTGTTGCTGGAGAAACATTGTTTGAGGCTGAACAGCTGTGTTAACCAGGACAGGCTGGTCCCCAAAGGCTTCATTAAGATTGTTGTCATTTTCCAGAAGGGGTTGGAGGTCATTAATGATGTGCTCAAGGTGTTCAATCTGGGAATTGTAGGTGACAACAAGAGAGATTCTGTTGTTCTTGTCATGGGGTTAGTATTGTATCAGGTCTGAGTCTGGCTCTGCTGATTTGAGTGGCTACAATTTTGGATTGTAAAGTGTAGAAATCAAAGCTTCGGCTCCTTAAGGTGTGTATCCCAGTCAGTGAGATCAGAGCAGATATGATTGTGATGTAGAGCTTGGCTTCAGACAGTGGTTCTAGTAGTGTGCTTAGGATGAAAGCTGGTGGCATGGAGGTAGTTGTAGCAGTCAATATAGTGGTGATGTTGACCATTGCAGAGTTTCACAGTGGTGTCCAAGAATTTAATATGCTGGGTGGAATACAAAAGCTATAAACCCTAATCATTTTTATTTGGAGGAAAGGAGGCATGACAGAAGTTCCTGTGCATAGTATTGACCCACTTCTAGATTAATTTTTAATTTCAAATTATTGCTTGGCCCCTTTTCTGGTAATGAAAAAAAAGACTTATTGGTCTGTTGTTTTCCATATCAATCCTAGGGCCTTCTAAGATATTTGCTACTTCCTCCCAAATCAATATAGTGCTCATTTAAGAAGGAACATTCTGTTTCCAATTTCCAACTTCCAAGTTTTGGATCAATAATCCCTTTTCTGACCCTTCTTATCTCTTTGTTTGAAAATGGTAACCTTTGCCCCAGAAGTCTATCATAAAGCCATGCAAAAAAATGATTTTGCTCCAATTCATTCCCTTTAATTCACCCTTAGCTTTTTTAACTCTATGACTATCTAGCAAATGCACCAGTTCTTTAAAATATTTCTATGTCAGAGAATATCTTCTTTGATTACATATCTTTGGGTATTTCCTCTTCCAGGACAGAATCAAATGGGAAAAGAGGCAGAAGAGATAGTGGTAATTATTCATGCTTTACCTACAACATTACCTTAAATATTCCCACTATTTCATGTCTCCTTTTTGGCAACCCACCTTTCTATCTTTCTTGTTTGTTCTTCCTCCGATTACTTCCTGAAAGATTGCATGAGGGAATGGAGGGAGATGGAGGGAAGGAGTAGCAAATAGGGACAGAGAGAGAAAAGAGAGATTTGGGAAAAGAAGGATAGAAGAAGGAATCTCTCTTTAACTTCTAGAAAAACTGTCATGAGCCATTGACAGAATAAGGGAGGGGTCAAAGGCCTAGAGTACAATAGTATCCTGTTAGCTCTGTCCTACACTTTTAGCAGATTGTGCTCCTCTTGATCCATTTGGTCCTCGAGGCAATTATTTTACATTCCCAAATTCATTAGATACAATTTTGGGTAATATATTGGCAGATAGGATTGGGGGGAAAGGGCTGGCCTGTGTGATGACAGAAGTGCTGGTAGGGCAATATGGGTGGTACTGATTACTTGAGCCCCATGTGGGGGGCTGATCCAAAGTCATTTGAGTAAAGTGTGAGCTTTCTGGAAAGACTGACATCTTCATTTAGCTCTCCTAATATTCACTTGCATTTCACCTTCTGTCAACTATGTTCCTTTGGGCATGTCTGCACGAGCTTTTACACATACCAAAACTTAATGTGCATTAGCCTAACAGACATTAAAATGATTTAGGCACGTGTCTACACATGCTTATACTAATGTGCATTTATGTGGGAGTGCGGACTGACTTTGGACCAAGTGAATGGACACACACTGCGTTAATGTGCAGTAATGCGTCTACACATTTGCTAATATGATTTAGCTATTCATGCATAAATCTGGTACCTGCTTTATGTAGTTATTAAATTTAGGCTCAAATAGCCTTAAACTGCCATTTTTAAGGTGCACCAAGGGCATGCATGTGTAAACCCATGCCTTTAATGCACCCTAAATTGAGCTAATGTGCACTAAATATACATGTATAGACACACCCTTTATATTGGTTTCACTGAAGCTGAATTTCCAGTTCCCAGAAGGTATCTGTTTGGCCTGAATAATCTTTTGAACCCTGCCCATTTAACTATACTACTAAAACAAGCAAGCCTTCACTTCCTGCATCTTTTTTGTTTAGGATAAGCAGGTTGTCAGTGATCCAGTTCAGGAATGCTTAAGTCATTCCTATACTGAAATTAAGAATTTACATTTCCTTACTTTTGACTATGGGGATCTTGTTTGCCAATTGCCTCATGGTTTTAAAGATACCCTTCCTTTCTATAATGTAGTATTATAATGCTATAGTTACCTATATTCCAATTAAAAACTAGATAGGCGCTGAGGTAAGCCCTATTTATAGCAAAGTGTGAGCTTTCTGGAATAAAGCTCTTAGAGTCCTAACATGACATCTATTTAAAGAAAAATAGGCTAGTGCCCACAGGTTAAAACTAACATGTCATTATGCCCTTCAAATAAACAGAATGTCCTGTACTTAAAATCAGAGGTAATCTATTGTTACTGGAAAAAAGTCCTTTAAACATATAAAACTCTGCAGCTCAGATGACATACTGCTAAGTATCTGTCTGTAAAAAGTGGTATGTATTTCTGAAGTAGCATGCAGGCCATGTGATTTGGTAGTTTCCATAGTAACTATATTCTTTATTGAACAGCAGAGTAAATAGCTGTACACAATCCTTGAAACTTATTAGCTCATAATTTACAGCTGGTCTAGTGCTGTGGTATCTTTCTCTAAAATCTTTCATTCTTAAGTTAAAATATGGACATTTTCTATAATTTGACCCTAGAAAAACTCAGTTTCTAGTGTGGTTGGAACCTACAGATGTACAGTGATGAGAGGAATAAGTATACCTGTTCACTCAGTTTTGTCATTCACTACCAGGAAATGCATGTCCCAAAAGATTTTATTAATATCATGAGTCACGGAAATGAAACAATAGCAAGACAAAATTAAGTGGATCCTGATCCCGCAGACTTATTGGCATCAATGGTAGTGCTTATGAGAGTACAGATTCCAGGCTGAGAAGCATAATTACTCCTTTTCAGTAGGGAAACACCAATGGCAGTAAATGAAGAAAGCAAGACTTTTTTACCAGTGTTCCCTTAGGATTAGCATGCACTAGGAATACCTATGCTACATGTTCAATATGTATTCAAAGAAGGTATATGGGAAATCTCAACAGAATGATAAAACTGAAAGATAAAAATAAATCTGTATTTTCAAGTTCTGAATATGGTGTAAAATCCCTATTAAAATGTGTTACAGGCAGTAGCCTCTCAAAGAACCAAACCAAAATCCACTGAAAAATTGTCTCATTATTTTTAAAGTGTCTTGGCCAAAGCTGATATTGCAGATTTTCATAATTGACATACAGTGACCAAAAATATATATTTCAAATGTTCTGCTATACTATTATCATAGTAGAAAATTTTTGTTTTGTTTTATTTATTTAATTCCTCTTTCATTTCATGTGGGATTCATATATGGCCCAAGCTCTGACAAAGGGACCAATACACATCTGAAAAAGGCAATCACTTAAAGATACCTAGCGTTCATATAAATATAAAACAAAAATTGTTATTGCTACAACCTTTGTCTACCCATCTTTCTTAAAGATACTATCACAAATACTATGACACTTTTCCTCCTTGCTTAATTCATAGTCTGATCCTTTACTCCTTACTCAGACAAACTTTTCATTGAGTTGTAACTTAAGCATGGGCACAGTCCTAGACAGGTTTAATAGTAAAAATCCTTATATTGAATAATCTTCAAGAGTGGGAAAGCCTTTGTCTTTTGTCTGAAAAGCATCTTGCACTGTGACAAAACTATATCAGTAATACCAGATACAACTAAAAACAAAAAACTACTGTGTGTTTTTATGGCATAAATTGCAATTCACATGGCTTGATCCTAAGAAGTTATAAATATCCTCAGCCTAAATTCACTGGGCATGTCTACACATGCGCTTTAATGCACATTAGCTTATTTTAATTCCCATTAAAGCATCACAAAAACTATGCTCTTTCACTAAATGCCCATTAAAATAGGCTAACATGCATTTTTCTAGTACCTCACAATGGAAGGCTCTTGCACACATCTGCTCCAACATGCTGGAAATCAATCTTGCTGGATTAATTAAGTCTGCTGCAGCACAGAAATTGGCACACTCTGGCAGCCTTTGGCATCACATGTATCAGTGTCCTCATGCATCCCTGTGCTGAAAAAATGGCGGCAGGGTGCTTTGAAATGAAACATGTTCAATGAGCTTTAGTTCAAAGCTCCCTGCCACCATTTTTTCAGTGCAGGGATGCATGGGGATGCTGATATATGTGGTGCACAGGTGTTTTAATTAAAGCTAATTAAAGCATCTGGCACCACATCCCAGCAAATGTGTAAAATTCTGAATTGTATTTGATTTAATGCACATTTCCTAAAGCGCATTAATGAACATGTAGAGTGCTCACTGAAAGCAACTGAAGATTTGTGTTCAGCCCCTTTCCATATTAAGGCCTCAAGCACAGCCATTTAAATTAAACTGTTGTATCAGACCACACTGCAAAGTTAAATTCTCAATATTCCTGCCTTTGTTGGCTAAAGTAAAAAATAGATTTAAAATATGCCTATGTAATTGTCTATCCTCACTTGTTCAAAAAACAGAACGTAGCCCACAAGTGCTTACCAGTTTTGCCTTTTGAAGCTGCAACTGGCCTTCCAAATACTGTTGAGATTCAGGTACATGTGGCCATATACATGTAATTCAGACACACAAAAATGTTGCTTCAGCGTAGATTTTTGTGGTTTAATTTTACAGTGAATTTAGTCTGAAATATATATTAACGAAATTGGAAACAGCTGTGCAAGAAACAACTTTTTCTTCCATTTATAGGTTGTAGCCCAATATAAACTTCATCATTTTAGTATAAAACAACTCCCCATCTCACTCCATCCAGATGTTTATGGATTTCTCAAATAATCTTCAGTAAAATTGCCAAAACCAACAAAAAGTCTTAACATGTAAATTCAACATATTGTTTCATACTCATCATGGCCTTTTCTGCATCAATGCCAATCCTCATCAGATTTCAGATGTACTTCAGTTGACACAGCTACAGAAAAGGACTCTGACTCATCATCGCATTGTGGGTTGGGTTCTTTTTAAATTTTTTTTGTCTGATTCATGAACTGCTTTTCTGAAAGTCTAAAAATGGCTCATGAATTGCTTGGGAGATGACAAAATTAATAATAATGATCCAAATTACTGTACATTGAAACAAACTGATTATCATGCAACATGCTGATAATTTGACTCTTTAATGGCAAATAGGGTTCTATGAAGACAGGTTCTGTTTGCCTTCATGCTGGACACATCATTATAGTCTAAAATAATCATTAAGCACTTAGGCCCAGATCCAGAAAAGCACTTAAGCACTTGCTTAATTATAAGTTTATATAAACTATAACTATAAAGTTAAACTATAAAGGAGTCAAATTATATAATTTAATTTGACTATGGCTTCACAAAATTTATAGCTAAGCATGTACTTAAGAGCTTGGCTGGATCTGGACCTTAGGTAATATGGTAAAAGGCATTGTACAAATGTCAAAATAGGTATACTTTATTAATGATAAATAATTTGCATTTTATTGATATTGCAATGTTTGTCATTACCAATCTCTCTGCAACATACACCTTTCCATAATGTAGTGGGCTTATGTACTGTCATATTTATTTCTAAGTAATAGAATCATTTCTATTCATTAGGAGTTAGAAAGGGAAAGGGAGTTTTGGAAGGTGGCTTATGCCAGATGCTTCTAAGGACAAAAAAATCCTCTCACCTGGCCACTAACCTGGCCACAAATTGGGATCTTTAGAAAACAGAACCTCATTCTTATTACAGAGGATGACCATACTATAGACATTGTATTCACTGATACATGAAAATTATGATTTTCAAAGGGAATTAGGCACCTACTTATTCTTTACTTTCAAAATCTCACCTTACAGTTTTATCTTATTTAGTGATGTAATAAGTGCACAATCTGTAACCCTATTTAATATTCTCCTCAATCACAACCTTTAATGGTGAGATACACCAGTTACCAATATACCTGTATAATACCTACTCCCTCCTTATACCACATTATCAATTTTCAATCTGTAATTTTTTTGGTCCATTGAGTATAGACAGTCATTTATAAGGACAAGGGACCAGACACAACAAGGTACTCAGACTCTGCAGGGTTACATGTGGCAACCCTAACTCTTAGGACTCTGCCTCCTGGATTTGAGACCCCTGAGTCAGTCACTTAGGGTTACTAAATACAAGCCAAACTAGCCAGTACCCTGAACAATAAATCAGCTTAGAACAGTAGTGTACAACCTTTTCACCCTACAGGCCAGATAAGCAATGCCAGGTTCCTCTGCAGGCTTGATCTAGCTGTGGGGTGGGGGGGTGGTTGCACAGCCCAAGCTTGATCCATCCACATAGAGCAGGGTTGGGGCAAAGCAGCCCCAATCCAGACATGCTAAGCAAGGGACGGAGGGAGCAGGGGGGTAAGTGTCCTGGTCCCTACCTAGACGTGCAGGGCAGGGTGCAACAGAGCAAGGCAGCCCCATTCCAGACGTGCACAGGGAAGTGGGGAGCAGCCCAGCCCTGACATGGATGCATGTGGGGGTGGGACAGAGTGGCCTAATCCAGACATGCAGATGTGGGAGAGCAACCTGGCTGGATCTGGATGTGTGGCCCTGATCTTGCTGACCAGGCAATGGCCTGGTTGAGGTTGGAGCTGGTCATGTAGAGCCTCTACTGCTCCTCACTGTCAAGTTTTCTGACCTGTGGAAGAGCCCTTCAGGCTGGATGTCATGGCCTCATGGACCCAATTTGGCCTAAGGGCTGGGGTCTAGTGGCTTAGAGAAAGCCACTAGAGAAATACTGATTTGTATCTTAAATGCTGACTCTCCATAATGCTCAGCCACTTTACTAAACACCACAGGATTTACAGTCTGAACCTCTTCCTGAAAGTAGGTACTTACACCCTTTTCCTTAAAATCTTGGCTGCAGCATCTTTTGTTAAGACAAGACTGGGTGTGTCTACATGTGCATTTGTTTGGGGTAGGTTTACTCTAGAGTAAACCCACCCTGGGCAGGTATCTACACATGCAGGGATACAGAAACAGATCAGCTGCTCCTGGCAGCAGTGTTCTTCTGCCTCCTCTGACCCTGCACTGGCTCTCTGCAACAGCCAGGAGGAGCTTTAGGTGCTAGTCCAGGGGCTGGCAAGGAGCATGGGGCCAGGAGTCAGCTGTCTCCAGGGAAGGGCTGGGAGATTGCTCCCTGCCCCCAGGGGCTTGCCTGCTGCTAGGGTGGGCTCTGCCACTGGAGGCTGGGCAGGGACAACTCCTTTTGTCCTGGCAGCAGGGAGCTCCTGGCCCCTGGCAAGGGACTTGGAAAGAGCTGCAGGGGATGGGCACCCCATATAGCTGGGGGTTTGCTCCTAGCTGCCTTAGCAGCCATTGGGAGGAGGGAGCTGGGAGCTTCCCCTCCCCTGCAGCTTTTTCCAAGCTCCACACCTTGATTCAGGGCATGGGGCTGGGATCTTCCCCTGACTGGGACAGTTTGCAGCCCCTACTCCACAATTGCAGAGGGGAGTCTGGGGAACCTGTTCGCTGCCCAGCTCCACGATCATAGATCTGCAGCTGGGAAGTATCCCTCCAACCCCCACTTTGCAATCACGATTGGGGAGTTGGGGCTGGGAGCTCCCTGCTGCTGGGGCCTGGTTCCCACCTGGGCTCCAGTGCCTAAGGAGCAGGCAGCTCCTGGGGGCAGGGAGTAATCTTCTACCTCCTGCTTCCCAGCTGATCAGGGATAAGTTTGCCCCGATTGGCCATCTACACATGCCATATGGTGCAGTAAGTAACCACAAGTAAATTTGCTACTTGTATTTACAGTTAGCAGATTTACTTATGATTAGTTCCAATTACTGCTCAGTAAGCATCTGCACACATAAATGGTGATACTTACTACGCAGTAATTAGTTCCAATCTTGAGCTAAGTGTCTCATGTAGATGCACCCCCTGTGTCCCATTTGATGTCTGTAGAGCAGTGGGGAGTTTGCTTCTGATGATGAGTTGGGCAAACTTAAGGGTTGTTTAAAAGCCAGGAACAGAAGACCTGGAAATATTCCTCTCAGTGTCTGATCTTTGAGTATAGATAATAGTTGTTTGATGATTCTTCTAATTGTTTCCAGTAGGTAGTGGGTACTGGATAGTGGGTAGTTGACCACCACAAGTGTACAGTCACAGAGAAGTTTCTTTTTGTATTGTAGCAAGTTACTGCAAGGTATTTGGGTGGCAATTTCAAAGATATGGTCTATTTTGTATAAAGATAAACTTCAGGTTAGCCAGGTGGGCATGAAGAGTGTTCTCCTTAGAGCATATGTGGTAGCATCTCAAGACTGAATAGATTATAACTTTTGTTGTTTTTGTTTGGAATGATTATTGGTTTTGTGGACATAAGTATGGTGGTCCATAGGTTTTTTTATATGGTGGTGTGTTGGGTGCTGGGTCCTATCCCAGATGTGGGCTGAGGTGTCTAGAAAATATGTTAATATAGAAGTATTCCAGAAAAGCTTGATTGAGGGGTTATAGTTGTTAAACCTGAGGTGGACATCAGCAAAAGAGTCTTTGTGTTCTGTCCAGTCAAACAGTAATATTGCCAAGTCATATTGCCAAGCTCAAAGATTTTATTTTATGGCAGAAGCAAAGACAAGTGGTTTTAGTTTGGTTCACTAAAATGGGTAACTGAGCTACAGAAATCAATTTGTACAGTTTTGTTCACTGCTCCCAGAATTATTTGTCTATGTTAATACTAAGTGTCATGGGATAAAATTTAGAAGCTGGCCTTTGAGCAAGGACTGGTAGCCAGGGTCCCCTCTCCAAGTGAGTTCCTTAACCACTAAGCTTGGGGGTCACTTTTGTTTTCTGACTCAATGGGTGTGTCTGCACAAGATGCTTTACTGTGCAGTATACTAATCTGCTGTGTGGTAAAGTGTAACCATCTACAGGTTAAACAAGCACCAAACCTCGCTAACCTCACCACCAAAGGAACCTCCCTATGACCCAAACCACACAAAATGAATCCAGACCATTCCAGGACAAGAAATGCAAGACCTGTCAAC
This sequence comes from Crocodylus porosus, assembly GCF_001723895.1. Classification (NCBI taxonomy): domain Eukaryota; kingdom Metazoa; phylum Chordata; order Crocodylia; family Crocodylidae; genus Crocodylus; species Crocodylus porosus. Next base: position 66,446,138 of record NW_017728947.1, on the reverse strand, counting down.
ACAACTCCACCACGTCCACAGTAACCACATCCCACAACAGAAACATCATCATTCCTAGATCTTTCACCTCCAGAAATGTTATATATCTTACCCAGTGCACCAAATCCCCTGATGGAAACTATGTAGGAGAAAACAAACAACAACTGTGTACCAAAATGAACGCATTCCAAAAATCCATCAAAGACAAAAATATACAATTACCTGTGGGTGCCCACTTCTCACAAGACAGTCACTCTCTCTGTGACTTCTCAGTTCTAATCCTCAAAGGGAACTTACAAAACACCTTTCATAGACAAGCCTATGAACTTCACTTCATAAATCTACTGGATACAAAAAATCACGGGCTCAATATAGATATTGGATTTATGACACATTACAACCTGCCTGACATCTGACTCACCAGGTACCTGCCTGAACTTACCACTTACATTCCCCACACTTCCTCCCCTTCCCTCCCTCTCTACCCTCTGTTTCCTAATTTCCAGCTATTTGCTCTGTCTCCCTTGCTTACCTTTACCATTCCTTCATCTATTTTCCCCCCTCATTCCCTACTCTCTTTTCTACCCATCTGTTCCCTAATTTCCAACTATTTACATTCACATTGACCTCCTGTCACACTTTTAGCTTCTTTTATTCCTTGGCAATCTCAGAAAAACAATAGGATCTCCCTATGCCTGAAGCAGTGTACTTGTGCCTGACAGCTTGCAAAGAACTTTATTCCAACTGTGCAGTCACTCTAATAAAAGATATATCTACCTAAAGAACCTTGCCCAATATCTACACATGCACACCATTTACTGTGCTGTAAATTAATCTACTGTGCAGTTAGCTACTACATGTAAATATAGGTAGTAAACTAACTGCACAGTAGGTATTGCACAGTAGCACAAATTTGCTCCCAATCAGCTACAACATCAGGGAGCCACAGAGGATAGGGAATTCCCTCAGTCCTCCAAGGTAGGAATAGTCCTGGCACTGCTCAGCTCACAGTTCTCCCCAGAAGCAGGGAGCTGAGCAGTGCTGCGACAAGGCATCTCTCTACCCTGCCCTGTCCCAGCACCTGGGAGCTGAGCAGCACCAGGACTGGGGAACTTTCTTCTTCCCTGAACAGCTGGGGGCTAGCTGGAGGCTGTCCCACTTCTGTTGGGGGTTTCTCTGACCAGCCAGGGGCTGGCCAAGAGCTGGCTCACTTCTGGAGCAGCTTTCAGTTAGCCCCCAGCTTTCAGTTAGCCTTACCGGACATGGGGCTTGTCCCCATGTGCACAGGGCTGGAAAAGCTCTGCAGTAGCAGCTGTCTCCTGGACCTGTTACAATCAGGATCTGCTCCTTCTGATGTGCATGGGGCCAGGAGATAGCTGTAATTACAGCTGACAGAGCTCTCCTGGCCCTGTAGGCATTAGGACTGTCCCCTGTGCTCCCTGCCAGCCCCTAGGCTAGCACCCTGGGGGAGCCTACAGCTCCCCTTGGCTGCTGCAGGGGGCCAGAGCAGGGTAGGAGCAGCTCTGTATGGGCTGAAAGTGTTTGGAGCAGATTTGCTTCCAACAGGGAGCACATGTAGACATACTCCCAGGGAAGAATTACTAAGCAGAATTTTACTGTGCAGTTAGCCTTTATAGTATTAACATCACATGTAGATGCACCCAACGAATTGTAAGTTAACAGTAGGAAAAAGAAAGAAACTTTCTAGGGAAACTGGGGAATCTTCACTGGTGATTTTCAAGAAGAGACTGGACAAGGTTCTACCTGTTATGGTTTAGGCATAGTGAATCCTATATCTGTGCAGGGTATTGGCTAAATGACCTTTGAGATTCCTTCCATCCCTGTGCTTCTTTGAAATCTTTTTCTGCAGTGTGGCCACATTAAATAGGAAGGGTAGACTGGCTTTCTCCTCCAAGAATAGCTTAGCCTGGTTATTAAGGTACAAATTTGGCAGGTGAAAAATGTGGGTTTCAAACTCCTTAGGCACAAAAGGAAATACAAACTATCACCTGTTTCTTGTGTGAGGTCTTTAACCACTAATCCCAGTGGTAAAAGTTGGACAAGCACACCAACAACACTTCTTCCTCTGCTGGTCATATTTTAAAAGAAAATAACAACTGCCACTTAAGGCCTAATCTTGTAAATCTGTGTCCATCCTGCCTTGAGAACTTCTACCAAATGGAGCCTACCAGTAGCAGATCCAGCACACTGAAAACAAGGCTGCTACAGCAATGTTAGATAGCTAACTGCACATGTGCCTGGTGGCTGAGACCCGATTTCTCAATGGCAAAAAAGGGCATTACCATACCACAATACCTGCTCTGGATCCATCCCTGGAAACTAGGGGGTACAGGCAGAGGACCTTCCAGTTAGTGGATTCCAATTGAGCTTTAAGTGTGACACAGCCATCAATCTGTTCAGACCTGTCAAGACTAAGCCACTGCTGGTCACATACAGAAGCAGAACTTTAGTGAGCTGAGGATCCTGGTGAGTTTAGGTGCTGACAGAGTTAGGTAGCAACTAAGAAGAGGTTTCCAGAAATTTAATTTTGGACCAAGGCACCTAGGTACCACATGTAACATTTGAGTCCTTTTTTGGGGCTAACCCAAATCAAAGACTTCAAACTATATTGAATATTGCAGTGCACTGTAGA
>NW_017728947.1:66440174-66442661 GCF_001723895.1 Crocodylus porosus | reverse complement strand
GGCTGGCCAAGAGCTGGCTCACTTCTGGAGCAGCTTTCAGTTAGCCCCCAGCTTTCAGTTAGCCTTACCGGACATGGGGCTTGTCCCCATGTGCACAGGGCTGGAAAAGCTCTGCAGTAGCAGCTGTCTCCTGGACCTGTTACAATCAGGATCTGCTCCTTCTGATGTGCATGGGGCCAGGAGATAGCTGTAATTACAGCTGACAGAGCTCTCCTGGCCCTGTAGGCATTAGGACTGTCCCCTGTGCTCCCTGCCAGCCCCTAGGCTAGCACCCTGGGGGAGCCTACAGCTCCCCTTGGCTGCTGCAGGGGGCCAGAGCAGGGTAGGAGCAGCTCTGTATGGGCTGAAAGTGTTTGGAGCAGATTTGCTTCCAACAGGGAGCACATGTAGACATACTCCCAGGGAAGAATTACTAAGCAGAATTTTACTGTGCAGTTAGCCTTTATAGTATTAACATCACATGTAGATGCACCCAACGAATTGTAAGTTAACAGTAGGAAAAAGAAAGAAACTTTCTAGGGAAACTGGGGAATCTTCACTGGTGATTTTCAAGAAGAGACTGGACAAGGTTCTACCTGTTATGGTTTAGGCATAGTGAATCCTATATCTGTGCAGGGTATTGGCTAAATGACCTTTGAGATTCCTTCCATCCCTGTGCTTCTTTGAAATCTTTTTCTGCAGTGTGGCCACATTAAATAGGAAGGGTAGACTGGCTTTCTCCTCCAAGAATAGCTTAGCCTGGTTATTAAGGTACAAATTTGGCAGGTGAAAAATGTGGGTTTCAAACTCCTTAGGCACAAAAGGAAATACAAACTATCACCTGTTTCTTGTGTGAGGTCTTTAACCACTAATCCCAGTGGTAAAAGTTGGACAAGCACACCAACAACACTTCTTCCTCTGCTGGTCATATTTTAAAAGAAAATAACAACTGCCACTTAAGGCCTAATCTTGTAAATCTGTGTCCATCCTGCCTTGAGAACTTCTACCAAATGGAGCCTACCAGTAGCAGATCCAGCACACTGAAAACAAGGCTGCTACAGCAATGTTAGATAGCTAACTGCACATGTGCCTGGTGGCTGAGACCCGATTTCTCAATGGCAAAAAAGGGCATTACCATACCACAATACCTGCTCTGGATCCATCCCTGGAAACTAGGGGGTACAGGCAGAGGACCTTCCAGTTAGTGGATTCCAATTGAGCTTTAAGTGTGACACAGCCATCAATCTGTTCAGACCTGTCAAGACTAAGCCACTGCTGGTCACATACAGAAGCAGAACTTTAGTGAGCTGAGGATCCTGGTGAGTTTAGGTGCTGACAGAGTTAGGTAGCAACTAAGAAGAGGTTTCCAGAAATTTAATTTTGGACCAAGGCACCTAGGTACCACATGTAACATTTGAGTCCTTTTTTGGGGCTAACCCAAATCAAAGACTTCAAACTATATTGAATATTGCAGTGCACTGTAGAGATATCTATGTTAGTTCAAGTACTAGATGCAGTACTAGATGTCACAAGATAGCTCAGATACCTTACACTGTGCTGTATTCTAATATTATAAAAGCCTAAGTCAGTCTGTCTATCTGTCCATAAAGCTTTATTTTCACTCTGATTGGCTGTCTTGGCAGCCAATCAGAGTGCCCTAAACAGACAGGGACAGACAGCGTAGCGCTGCCATTACAGTGGGGACTGACGGGCCGGAGGGTAGTGGTGGGTGGAGGCTCTGCTGGCCTCACCCTCCTCCCCTGCGTCTTGGAGGCAGAGGGGGACTACAGGGACTGGGGCGCTGCTGTAACAGAGGTGGTGGAGTGGGGGACAGGCCAACAGTATTGGCCTCACACCCCTGGGTCTGCTCTTTGGAGCCAGGGGTCAGTGCCCACCCCCGCAAAAACAACCAGTATGGAGGGGAGGCAGTGGGGAACAGGGGAGGGAAGGGAGCAGGAAGGGGAGGGGGGGTTATGGTCTGAAGCGGCAGAGGGTTCAGGAGAATGGCCCAGGCCCGAGCCCAGCTGGAGATGGGGTGAGGGAAAGGACACAGGCCTCTGTCTCCCCCGTCCCCCCATCATTCAAACAGCCAATCAGAGTGCTCCAAGCATGGAGGAGCATCACCATGATTCCAAAACCATGCTGAACTGGACAGAGCTGCTGTCCTCAGCTCCCCCACCCCACTCCCTGCAAGAGGCAGAACAGTGGTAGCCTGGGGTGTTAGGTGGCAGCACTCCATCCCAGCCCTCTTCTCACCCCCCGTAATTCTTGAAGGGCAATTGGCTAGTATAGTATAGATATGCCTTAAGACATCTAATTGACTTTGATTAGATTAGTTTTGCTATCATTCCAATTGAGCTATAACATGTTATCCAGAGATTTTTATTTTTAAGTTGGACATGAATATATGTGTGTGTGTGTGTGTGTGTGTGTGTGCATGTGCATGCATGTGTATGTATACATACCCACACACAGAGCCTACTGCCCATTCAGTAGTTTAGCTCCATT
>NW_017728947.1:66436107-66440074 GCF_001723895.1 Crocodylus porosus | reverse complement strand
GCTATCATTCCAATTGAGCTATAACATGTTATCCAGAGATTTTTATTTTTAAGTTGGACATGAATATATATGTGTGTGTGTGTGTGTGTGTGTGTGCGCATGTGCATGCATGTGTATGTATACATACCCACACACAGAGCCTACTGCCCATTCAGTAGTTTAGCTCCATTCCTTATGGAAGCTTGTTGGTGGTTCAATGTAGCACTGTGGTAAGGAATATTGAGAAGAGTGCTGGGGTGATCGTGCAGTCTTGCTTAACTCCCATCTTAACCTCAAAGGGACCTCTGATAGATCCATTATTGAGAAGCACGGCCCACATACTGTCATGAAGCAGGCAAAGAATGGTGATTAATTTCGGCAGGCATCCATACTTCAGAAGGATCCTCCACAGTGCTTCCTGCTTGATAGAGTCAAAGGCTTTCCTGAAGTTTAAAGAAGGCCATGTAGAGGGGTTTGTGTTGCTCCTGGCGTTTTTCCTGCAGCTGGTAAGCAGTGAAGATCATATCAGTTGTGCTTCCTGATGCCCTAAACCCACACTGAAATTAATCTGAGCCAACTCCAAGCCAAAACCAAAACCACCCCGATCTCAATCATTGAGCTCCAGCATGCTGATGATGCTATACTGTGTGCTTACTCAAAAGCAGACCTTCAGGCAATTGTCAATGTCTTTACCAAGGCATACAAGAAAATGGGATTAATGCTTAACATTCAGAAGACTAAAGTCCTCCATCAATAAGCTCTTAATGAGCAGCCCCCAGCTCTGGAAAGCATTATTTCCCATACCTCAGAAGTAACCTCTCACAGAAGGCTGACATCGACAAAGAAATCCAACATCACCTCAGATGTGCAAGTGCAGCCTTCGGAAGCCTGAGGAAATGGATGTTTGAAGATCACAGCATCTGACCCAGAACCAAGCTCATTGTTTATCAAGCAGTTCCAATCCCCACCTTACTGAGACAATGTACAGGAGACATCTCAAGTCATTGGAGAAGTACCATCATCAAATCTAGTCAGCAGACAGACACACCAACATTAGCGTCTTTTTGCAAGCAAACAGCACAAGCATTGAGGTGATGATCATCTGACACCAACTTCACTGAGCTGGCCATATCACCCAGATGTCTAACTCCAGACTCCTGAAGCAAGTTTTATTCGCCCAGCTCAGTCAAAACATACATTCAAGAGGAGGCCAGAGAAAGCTCTTCAAGGATATCCTCAAGGCCAGCTTGAACATCAATATCAACTTGTGGGAGACTATCACCCAGGACCACCCCAAATGAAGAAAGAGTCTACTTCAGGGATATCATTACTTTGAAACCTTACAACAACAACAGGAAACAGAGAAAGAGGAGCAGCAGAAAAAGCATCTCACAGATCAAACCAAGAACCCAAAACACCCACCCCACATGGAAACATGGGCCCAAATTGCAACAGTCTGCTAATCCTGGACTGGCCTCATCAGCCATCTTCAGTTCCACAGATAACAGAATCATGGAAGACAATCACACACACACATGCACACATTACCATCCATCTCAGTAAAAATAAAGCACAAGGAAATTAGTGACTTCAATGGAGCGCTGCATATGCAGAACAGGTTACTTATATTTAGAAATCTCACTTTATGGGTCTAAACATGGATATAGGTTCCTCACTGCAAGCATTCAAGGTTGAAAATTTTAACCTTGGATTTAAGTCTTTGAGAAATGAGGTGAGAGAGAATTATTTGGAGTTCAGCAGAGTAACAACCAGATAGATTATATCATACTATATAACTGTAAACTGATTTAGAGATCCCACATTACTGCTTAATATTGAAACCACGGGACATCCTCAACTGATGTTCCTTTATTTCAGTACATCTATAACAGGTTACCAGCTGACTATTTATCCTTATATTTCTCATTATTAGAAGAATTATATATTTGGGTTAAAATATGTGGGTTATAAAAACTTTACTTCAAAATCATACTTCTCAAAAGTAACTTTGTAATATGGTAGAATCTCTTTCCAATACTGGAAGTCTTGTATGGTGAATTCAGAACTCTGCTTCCTTCTTTAGTAGCACATATACTCACTGAGGTACACTGTTCTCTGTTCAGTTCTCTTTAACTGATTTCTTTCCATGTCAACAAAACCAAGCACATTATATCTCCAAGAACTTTCAGTTGTAAATGAACGCTTGACCTGATATCTGATAGCTGCATGAAATCATTTAGCCAGTACTTTATTTTACTTTTTTATAAATAGGAAGTGACATGTAAATCTCAGTTCCCTTAGTAATAAAAACAAAGACAAAATAGATAAACAAAATGAAAATGAGAAGCATGGAATGAAGTAGCAATGCAAGGAGAAATACAGTGTAGTATTTTGAATAAATCTGACAGCATCATTTGAAATAGGACACAGAAAAAATGTCTTATAGAAGTAGAAGAACCTCAATATTGGCAAAAGTATCTGTCTTCTTAACATTATTTAAACATTCCTGGGATTGTCCTTTAACTTCTGAATTAACTAAAAGCTGAAACATATGTGCAATTAAGGCAAAATATTCTTAATCGAATTCCACTGGGGAAAGGAATCTCTGTATATTTCAGTCTTCTAATCCTTTTCCCATACAAAATCCTTATTAACACCAGTACAGTTTTTTTCAGTGGGAAGCAGTAATAGCATTATGGTTTGATTCTGAAAACACAATTCACAGAATTCCCCTGGAAGTCAGTAACATTCCCATGGATAGACCATATGCTCTTATTAATATGTAATCCCTCTACTGCAAGAAGGTTGGCAGCAAGAAAGGCTGGATTCACATTCCAGGATACCCAATGAATTATACCACTGGCTCAAGCCTCCACCCAATAATATGGGAACACTAAATTTGACTTGGGTATTCTACACAGACAGAGCCCCATTCTTACAAGCAATATAAACCCACAAATACAAGTTTGTTATCAAAACACAATTAAAACATATCAAAAACCAAAACTTTAAACAGTATAAACACACTATATAACTACAGTTCATGGGCTGAACCTCTTTAGAAACACTTCACCCCAGCCCAGCCTAGTCTGGGACTTGGAGCTCCCCCAGGGTTAGTTCCAGGGTCCACACCAGAGCTGTCTTACAACTGGAGGTCACCACACCTTGGGAAGCTGCTCCAATCTTTGCTCCCATCAAGAGGCTGTGTGTGTGTGTGGGGAGGGGGGGAAGGAGGCAGGTGACATGGCTGTGCTTGTGTTGGGGTGGGGCGAAGGGGGTGACATGGCTCCAGTCATCTTGGCTCACACCCCAAAACTTCTGGGCTGGGACAGAAACTGCAGGACAAACTCAAAAGGGAGCCAAGTTGATTACTGGCTGCAGCTGGCCCAATCATACAGTTTGGAGGGAGCAAAGGACCATCAAAAGAAACAAAAGGGGAAAGCCAGGCCTACCCTCTAGGCATGGTCTGCAGGTAGTCTGGGCCACAGCTCCAGTGGGAGCAGAAGGTTACAAACTTCAACCCTAGCCCAACATTGGCAGGATTATAAACTCCAAGGTTTCAACTCTGTTTAAAAACTGCCAAGCCTAATTCCTGGCCAGCCAACCCAAGGAATCAGCACCCTCCTCCCCAGTATTCATCCCTTAAAACTTCAGAAAAGCAGGGAGAAAGGAGTTCCCAGACACCAGGACAATTCTCTTTCTCTCTCTCCTCTACCTAAGTTTCCCCTTTCTCTAGCTGCAGATTTCTTCCCCCCTTGGAGGGGACTTCCCTCTTCAGCAGCCCCTAGCACCTTGTCTCTCCTCTCCAAAGCAACCTACCTGACCTTATATCCCTCTGCATGACATCACCTTAGCCTTGTCCAGTCAGGGAGTGCCACACTCCAGTCTTTCTCTCAACCAATCTACCTGAAGAAGTCTTTGCTCCTCCTGGCCCAGGGCTCCTCCAGCAGGACTTAATGTGCTGTGGATGGGCTAATTGGGGCATGAG
>NW_017728947.1:66432426-66435902 GCF_001723895.1 Crocodylus porosus | reverse complement strand
AGCTCTGCAGTATACGTCTTGTGTAGATGCGCCCTCAATTTGTTAATAGAAGAGAAGCATTATTATCATCTACTGATGGAGTCTTCTCTGGAGACAAGTTAAAAAGAGTTTAGACAGAAGTTTAGGCACACCTTGGGTGCATCGAGGTGAATGCAGGTATCTGTCTGAGGTGCCACAAACCACACATGCCACACACAAGACATTCCCCATGCTGCTACTTTGCAACAGGGCAGAGAGAGGAGTTTGACCCCAGGACATCCCAGGGTCAAAAAACCCATGCCTAAAAAATACAGGGTGGAGCACATGGTAGAAGTCCATGCCTTCCAAAACTGGGGCCTGCCCAGCCAGAGCCACATTCCAGCTGCCAACCAGGTTCCCCACTGCAGCTCCCAGAAGGCCCCAGGGAAGGCTGCTGGGGCCAGCATAGTTACTAATGCCAGCCTCCTCTACCCCACCCAGGGTAACATACTACACACCAGAGCATGCATGGCATGGGTACTTCCCAGGGACAGGTAGCAATAGCACAAGGTATGCCTATGCTTCTTGTCCATGGGGAAACGCACATTCCCGCTCATGGAGATGTGCCTCCTGTGACTATGCCCAACACTCCTAGTATAGATGCCTAGGAAACTGCAATCAAAAATATTTCAGGTGCCTAATGAGTTGTGTGGCTGTTGATCCAGGGCCTATTTGTGTCACTTTTTTTGTAGCTTGGGAACCTAAACTCTGTTAACTTCCAGTTGTATTACTAGGGACCATTTTTTATATAGCCTAAGTGCATAGCTGTTTAGGCAAGGGCTTCTGCAGAAATAAAACTTCATGTGCCACAGGTAACTACTACCCAGCAGGCAGGCAACTTAATGTCCAGTGCTTCCAGTTAGATAATAAAAATATGTTTTGCACACAGAAGTCTAAAGGCTGATCAAGTTCTGTAATATATAGATACTTAAATGCTGTTTTTGATATTAGGCAGAGGAATATTTAGTTTCAGTGGTTCGACATTATGAATACTGAGATAGGTCTGGGTACATGCAGAGGTACAATTCCAGGAGCTCAGGAAAATGTAAAGTCAAACAAGGAGTCTATTAGTGAGTGTAGGCACCTTTGGGTGTCAGGTGGGAGTTGAGTGTGGTTTCCAAATGGCAATTTTTGGCTTAGCATTAGAGTGATGTTGTACCTGTTATGTAATTTTGGGAAATATTATTATTATTATTTTAAATCAAGACCTGTTTTTAATTACATACCTTTAAAGTTGCAAAAGTTGCATTTAGCGTGTGGTAGGATAAATGTCTTAATTGCAACAGTGTGCACAGGCACCAGTAGCTTAGCTGTGAAGAAAATGGGTTAACAATCTTTCACAATTATCTTTAGAATATAATATACACATGAAGCCGGAACCAAGGATAAACACTGGATGATGGATCAATTAGACCAACTTTCTTTATCAGTGCCTGTGCTGTGTATCCCAGCAACAGTAGCAACCCTTGGGTGAGATAAAATGATTGTATGCACTGAATTTCAAGATTTAAATCATGCTGGAGAGAATAAGGGTCTCAAACATTGTTATACAAGTTAATTCTGTACTGTAATTACTTACTGGGTCTTGACATTTCAAGACTTATCAGAAACATATGTAATGGTAATCACATTTTAGAACTCTATCTGGATACAGCACATTAGCATTACAGTACAGTTCATAGTTTCAGTACACTTAGTGTCAATACAACAACGTATATAACAAAAAGTTCTGGAGTAACCTGATGAAAATTTGTGACCTGCATTAAAAGCATCTTCTGTGACACTTTGAAAGACTATGTTCATTAAATGCAATGCACTCCACCCACATTAGAGGAAAACCGTTGGAAGACATGAAAAAGGTGTTAACAAGGAAAATTAGACTGGGCTTGATGTAGCTGAAAGCTAAAGTATAGTAAGTAACCTTGTTCTATACCTAGTGTTAGAACAGAGAGCCTTATAATGAAGCTGAGCTTGTGTCTGAAATTTCTAGAAGTGTGAAAAGTGAAAGGGCATTTTTGCAGTGGGGTAAGTTACAAAATAGGCATCACTAGAATTATACCACAATTTAAACTATTTGCTTTTCCATATATGTAGGTACACAAAAATGCCCCCAACTTTTAAGAAACCTTCTAAAGGGCAAAAGAGAATACTTTTTAGCCAGAGACGTTTACTTTATAGGTGAGAGAAAGTTTGTAATTTTAGTTACGCAATGTTTTAAAGCAGGGATGGGCAAAGTCCAGCCCATGGGCTGGATTGGACCTGTGGCAGACTCCATTTCCCAGCAGCCCCTGCCTCCATCACTGGTTTCAATGGAGACTGGCCCCAACAGCACTAGTAGGACGTGCAGCTGGGTGGGGAATCTTGTGGCAGTGACAGTGTGTTCTGGAGCAGGGGCAGAGCTGTGATCTGCTGCCCGCATGCCTCAGGCAGGGGCACGTAGGCAGCGGACCAAGGCTCTGCCCCAGCTCCAGATCACTTTGTCACCACTGCAAGATCCCAGCCTGGGTGCCAGAGCAGCGACCTGCCCAGCTGTCTGCCCTGCCAGCGTGGCTGGGGCCAGTCTCCATGGAAACCCTGGCCCCATGTTGTCATGGTGCCACCACTACTGGGGTCTTCATGGAAACAGGCCAAGCAACATAGACAGGGGCTGCTGGGAAATGGAGTCCAGCCGCCAGCCAGATCTGCCATTTTGCCCACCCTGCTTTAAACCCTTCAAGGTTAATAATATCTGTATTCTGCATAAAATGTTTAAAATTTGAATGAACAACAGAAAACTTCCATGAAATAAAGAAGTATATGAAGATCTCCCCTGTTGACTTAAATAAGACAAGAAATATACAGTAATATACTTCACATTTATTGCTCAAAATGCAGATTATTAATCTAAACTTTATTTTAAATTAGATCTAAAGTGGTTCTATTTTAAGGATTTGACATTAGCTTGGAAAGATTATGGATAATTACAATTTTATCCAATGTTGGGATAATTTATTCTGAAGATGAAATACTAAAATAGGTATAAATCTGAAAAATTTTATTTGAAATCTCAGGCCAGATTTGCAAAGGCTTATGCTCTCATGAGAATTGTTACTGAACATAATGATAGTCTAATCATCACTAGAGTGCAAGTTGGTTAGTGAGGATTTGCATACTTGTTTTGTAAATGTTGCAGAGCTGAAATTATTAATTAGCATCTAATTAATATTTGTATTGCTACAAAAAAGTATGCTTTACAGCTTGGAATCAAGTAGCAAATATGGACTAGTTAATTATCCATCTGTAATCTTTGCAATCCCTTTATGATAATATGAATTTTATATTAGTCTATTATATAGGCTATAGAAGTGACTCCACTGTTAAAAGTATAGATAACTTTATAATGAGCTTAATTACAGCAACCTTTAGCAATTCTCAAATATCGTTTCATTCTGTCTCAAATTCCTTAAATGCTCTTTCTG
>NW_017728947.1:66427030-66432415 GCF_001723895.1 Crocodylus porosus | reverse complement strand
TCTATCTGGATACAGCACATTAGCATTACAGTACAGTTCATAGTTTCAGTACACTTAGTGTCAATACAACAACGTATATAACAAAAAGTTCTGGAGTAACCTGATGAAAATTTGTGACCTGCATTAAAAGCATCTTCTGTGACACTTTGAAAGACTATGTTCATTAAATGCAATGCACTCCACCCACATTAGAGGAAAACCGTTGGAAGACATGAAAAAGGTGTTAACAAGGAAAATTAGACTGGGCTTGATGTAGCTGAAAGCTAAAGTATAGTAAGTAACCTTGTTCTATACCTAGTGTTAGAACAGAGAGCCTTATAATGAAGCTGAGCTTGTGTCTGAAATTTCTAGAAGTGTGAAAAGTGAAAGGGCATTTTTGCAGTGGGGTAAGTTACAAAATAGGCATCACTAGAATTATACCACAATTTAAACTATTTGCTTTTCCATATATGTAGGTACACAAAAATGCCCCCAACTTTTAAGAAACCTTCTAAAGGGCAAAAGAGAATACTTTTTAGCCAGAGACGTTTACTTTATAGGTGAGAGAAAGTTTGTAATTTTAGTTACGCAATGTTTTAAAGCAGGGATGGGCAAAGTCCAGCCCATGGGCTGGATTGGACCTGTGGCAGACTCCATTTCCCAGCAGCCCCTGCCTCCATCACTGGTTTCAATGGAGACTGGCCCCAACAGCACTAGTAGGACGTGCAGCTGGGTGGGGAATCTTGTGGCAGTGACAGTGTGTTCTGGAGCAGGGGCAGAGCTGTGATCTGCTGCCCGCATGCCTCAGGCAGGGGCACGTAGGCAGCGGACCAAGGCTCTGCCCCAGCTCCAGATCACTTTGTCACCACTGCAAGATCCCAGCCTGGGTGCCAGAGCAGCGACCTGCCCAGCTGTCTGCCCTGCCAGCGTGGCTGGGGCCAGTCTCCATGGAAACCCTGGCCCCATGTTGTCATGGTGCCACCACTACTGGGGTCTTCATGGAAACAGGCCAAGCAACATAGACAGGGGCTGCTGGGAAATGGAGTCCAGCCGCCAGCCAGATCTGCCATTTTGCCCACCCTGCTTTAAACCCTTCAAGGTTAATAATATCTGTATTCTGCATAAAATGTTTAAAATTTGAATGAACAACAGAAAACTTCCATGAAATAAAGAAGTATATGAAGATCTCCCCTGTTGACTTAAATAAGACAAGAAATATACAGTAATATACTTCACATTTATTGCTCAAAATGCAGATTATTAATCTAAACTTTATTTTAAATTAGATCTAAAGTGGTTCTATTTTAAGGATTTGACATTAGCTTGGAAAGATTATGGATAATTACAATTTTATCCAATGTTGGGATAATTTATTCTGAAGATGAAATACTAAAATAGGTATAAATCTGAAAAATTTTATTTGAAATCTCAGGCCAGATTTGCAAAGGCTTATGCTCTCATGAGAATTGTTACTGAACATAATGATAGTCTAATCATCACTAGAGTGCAAGTTGGTTAGTGAGGATTTGCATACTTGTTTTGTAAATGTTGCAGAGCTGAAATTATTAATTAGCATCTAATTAATATTTGTATTGCTACAAAAAAGTATGCTTTACAGCTTGGAATCAAGTAGCAAATATGGACTAGTTAATTATCCATCTGTAATCTTTGCAATCCCTTTATGATAATATGAATTTTATATTAGTCTATTATATAGGCTATAGAAGTGACTCCACTGTTAAAAGTATAGATAACTTTATAATGAGCTTAATTACAGCAACCTTTAGCAATTCTCAAATATCGTTTCATTCTGTCTCAAATTCCTTAAATGCTCTTTCTGGCCAGAGAACTTTGTTTTTATATTTTATGTTAATGGAACCAAATGCATCTGTGGCAGTGGTGTCTATGCACACTGCATTTACAATGTTTAACCTGCACTGGCTTTAAAATTGGTTAAACTGGTCAGAAGCCTGAGCAGACACACTTAGCAATGCTTAAAAGTAGCTCATTCACTTTATTTAAAACCTATCTTAGGCTAAAATGATACACATATGGTTAAAATTAAATAAGATCTTTCATACAGCTTTTTGCACAGCTCATCTTAAACTGGTCTTGACAAGTTCTACTGTTGAAATAATATGTTTTGTTTTGTTATTTAAACTTTTGGAGCACTCTGATTTTACCCATCTCTCTCACAGTTTGGTCTAGAAAAGCATTTCTTTTATTTACTGGGTCTTCTCATAAGCTATAAAAATAGTTCCTTTTACTGAAAAAATATGTTTCAGGGTGGGGCACAGGAGACTTTTGTTATTTTTAATAATGTTTGAATTCGCTCCAAAACATTAACCCTCATAAAACAGTACACATTATAAAACATATACCCAGGTGTTATAGAATTTCAAAAGATAAGCTGGTAAAGCATTGATAAAGCTGGCAGTGGTAATTACCTATGTTAATGTTCTGGAGGTATACAGTTTGACAGAAAGTGTATGCTGAAAAACCATATAGTTAAAAAAAATTGCATCTTCTACATACATCACTGGAACATAAAAAACCACAAATAACCTTCTTGTGTCAAAAAATGTAGAAGATTCTGCATACTGCACCTCCTCTCTATAAACACTACCAACTGCAGGATACAGAGCACTGTATTTTCTGAAACCGGGAAAGTAGACTTCAAAACAAGTTCTTCATAAAACAAAATGTATAGGTATATACCATTTTTACTTATTTTTTAAACAAAAAAAAAATACTTGTTTAAGAACTTAGCAAAGAATGATCAATGCATAATGAGGTAAATTTCTCCTTTTTGCAATTTGCAAATTTTCTGGGAAATTATCATAAATTTCTCATTTGTAATTGAAATTATTCACTGTTTTTTTTTCTTGGCAAATAAATCTTACTTCGTAAGAAATGTCATGAACATGCTGCAGGAGCAACTGTTACCCAAGTCACATAGCACTGTCTCTTTTCCCTTCCGTGATAAATTATTTTGAAACTAAACCATAGTAGGCAACCTGCAGGTTGAGAATTTCAGCATCTAACATTGATATTACCTGTTTGCTGGGTGTGTCTACACGAGATGCTACATCACCATAGTGATGAACTATGCCACCATAGTTCAGTGCGACAGCAACTTAACATCAGTTAACATGAACTGTGATGCCGACGCTACTGTGCAGTAGTGTGGGGAAAAAAACGTGCATTGTTGGGACTGTGCAGTAACATCGATTATGGCACAGTTACTGCACAGTTATTTAGTACTTGCTTAAGTAACAACTGCAAAGTCTGGCACATTTCTAAACATGCCCTTTGATTAACTGATCTATGTGACTAATAGCCATACCAGGACCATACCCCCTGAACTCTGGGGAGTGTCATAACTAAGGTCCTACCAAATTCATGAAGGGACTGGGCTTCACAGAAGCTCCTTTAATTTTGAAGGTCCC
Source organism: Crocodylus porosus (assembly GCF_001723895.1). Lineage (NCBI taxonomy): Eukaryota > Metazoa > Chordata > Crocodylia > Crocodylidae > Crocodylus > Crocodylus porosus. The sequence continues at coordinate 66,428,987 of NW_017728947.1, read as the reverse complement.
CCTGTGTGCCCCCCACTGCTAATTGGTAGAGGGGCCCCATTGCTCACTTGAGGCAAAAAAAACCAGTTTTAAATATGGTGTCATTTTTGCCACTTACTGCTGATTGACCAAGGGGCTCTGGCAGCCCCACTGTCTGTTGTTGACCGTCCAGGAGATAAAAACTGCACCATATTTAAAACAGTAGTTTTCACCTTGGGGCTGATCAGGAGTAGGGGGAGGGGGCAGGATGTACATGCAGCAGACCTTGCCCACTATGGCTGCCCCTGTGGTGCTTGACATAGAGCTGAGCCCCACCCAAGGCAGCCCATGTCATGCTCCAGCCTGTGTCTGCCAGCCTGGCCATGGCCAGCACGCACATCTTCTGGCATGGCTGCTCCAGGTGGCTGTCGCCAAACTGGGAGCAGTCCTGCCAGATGTGCATGCTGAGCAGGCCAGCAGTTATAGGCTGAAGTGTGGCATGGGCTGCCCTGGGCAGGGCTTAGCTCCATGCAGTGCACACAGGGGCAGCCACAGATCACATTGCCTGGGAGAGCTCTGCTAAATGCACCATACTTCTCCCCATACTCCTGATCAGCCCCAAGGTGAAAACTGAGGTTTTAAATATGATGTGTTTTTTGCCTTCTGGCTGGGGGGTAAGATGGGGGCCAGGGTATTGGGCAGAGGTGGTAGATCCTGGGGTTCCCTTTACTTACAGAAAATGATATTCACCATAAAAAGGTTAGAGACCACTGCTCTAAAGTATCTGCTCCTGCTACTGTCAGACAGGCCTATTTTTTACACAAAGGCCACATCTACACAAGAAGAGGACTGCACAGTTATTACTGCACAGTCATTTAGTACAGGCAACCCACGCTTAGCATTCTTAATTGGTTCCAGAATAACTGAGTGCTAAGCAAAACCGTGCTAAGTGAAATCCATTTCTCATAGGAATGAATGTAAATATAGGTAATTGGTTTCTGCTGCCTCTTGCTGCCACTTCTTGCCACTGCCACCTCTCCCCACATGCCAGCCCGGGCCTGCACTTCTGCTGCCCTGCCCTGGTCCCCAACTGGCCCTGGGCACCAATGCAGGCCCTGTGCTGATGCCCATCCCCGCCACTCACTGCTTCTCACCGCTGCCGCCTATCCCCACCCACCTGCTGGCCCCACGTGCCAGCCTGGGCACCGGCACTTCTGCTGCCCTGCTCTGGGCATGGGCCCCTGCTGGCCCTGGCCCCAGACCCCACATTCCTGCTGCCCCACCCTGGGTGCAGGCCCCCCTGGTCCTGGCCCTGGGCACCAGCAAAGGCCCCACCAAAACTCACTGATTTGCCACCACTGCTTCACCTCGCCTTCCCACCAAAACTCACTGATTCCACTGAGCACTATAGAATAACTGGCTGAGTGCTCAGTGACACCAGGTATCAATTTTAAATGAGAGCTATAGTGAAATAGTGCTAATTGAAACCATGTTAAGTGGGGGCTGCCTGTACTTGCGTAACCAAGTACTAAATGTTGGGATGTGTGAAGCTTCAGTCACCAATTCAATTTGGGCCGACAGTGTGGGGATGCAGTCAGGAAGGACAACCTTACCTTGTCATGCATCCACAGATGCATCTCAAGCAGGTCCAAAGAGGTGATCCTCCCCCTCTATGTGACACTGGTTAGGCCACAGTTGGAGTACTGCGTGCAGTTCTGGGTGCCGCACTTCAAGAGGGATGTGGACAGCATGAAAAGGGTCCAGAGGATGGCCACCCACATGATCAAGGGTCAGCAGGGCAGGCCCTACGAGGAGAGGCTAAGGGACCTGAATCTGTTCACCTTCCACAAGGGAAGGCTGAGGGAGGATCTAGTGGCAATTTACAAACTAGTCAGAGGGGACCAGCAGGCATTGGGAGAGTCCCTGTTCTCCTGAGCACTCCCAGGAGTGACAAGAAATAACGGTCACAAACTGGCAGAGGGTAGATTCAGGCTAGATA
>NW_017728947.1:66424729-66426805 GCF_001723895.1 Crocodylus porosus | reverse complement strand
CTTGAAACATGGCAGACTTCATTCTCTCAGAAGGGGCTACCATCCCTGCTGTTTCCATCTAAATTATACAAAAAATGACACAGTTATAGGTATTTCAGTGATTCCCCATTATGGTCTATGGCCGAATCACCGAAGCTCTCCAAATCAGCGCCAAATCTTCTGAGCCAAAAGGAGATGTAACAGGAAGTCTCAGGACTTAGTGGGTCCACATAGAGGAAGTGCATAAAGCGCAAGGTGTTCTCAAACCTTGGCCAGTCCTGAAGCTTACTCTGAGTAGGTCCTGTTCTCCAATGAAGAGTGGTTGCTGGGGGACAGGTAGACGTCCAGACAGAGCAGCACACACATGCTCTACTGGATGCTTTGGAGCATCAGTGGGAGACAACTCACCTACTACCCATTGCCCACCATCAGTCACCAGCACTGGCTTGTGGTAGTCCCTCTCACAGGACCTGGCAGGCATTGGCATTGATCAGATATGGAAACAAGAGTCCTATGTAAAAGGCCCTCACCCTTACTCAAAGCTCTCTGAAAGGGGTGTGCCATCCTCTTCCATGAGGCAGGTGATGTACTTTTTGACACTCCTTCTCTTTTCTAGGTCATAGAAGAAGTGGGAATCATGGTAATCAGAAGAATGTGCTACAGGCACGGCAGTCATCCAGAGCTCTGAATTTTCCCTGCTTCTAACAACACGCTGTTCAGAAGAACAGGTTGTCTTGGTTGCAAGGCACCTCTCCAACTCCAACACCTCCCTTCTGAGCTGCTCTCTGGCCACCTCCCTCTGCTTGATGTACCCCTCTGTATAGCTGAGGTAAAAAAGCCTCAAACACATATTCCACTATCTCTGTGCTGAAGGAAAGGTCTGCCAGTTTGCCACAGCACCTGCCAGGCCAGATCTGCTGCCAGGATGATAAAAAAGCTCACAACCTCCAGCAGGCTGTTGTTAAAATGCCATTAGGCTGGCTCTAGGTGTTCAGGCCTCAGGGCAACCTGAGCATAAGCTAGATGGTAGCTGCTGAAGGGGGTTTGTTGAATGCTGGAGGCATTGGGTGGTGCTTAGCAAGATTGTGTACAAGACTGGTGTGCCCTATGTGAAGTGCCATGGGACAGCTATTGCCTGGGTGAGCTCTGCTAGACCCACCCCCTACCTCTACCTCCTTCCCCTTGCCTCTGACTGACTCCTGAGACCTAGTACCTGGGCAGCCTCTCCTCCTCCCCACATATGCACAGGCTCCCCCACCACACCTGACACACATCCACAAACACACACCCCTTGCCCCGCCACCCTCACAGGGCAGTGAGTGCAATAAGTGGATCATGGCTCAAGCCAGGCCCGGCCCTTTGCTATTACCAGCCTGTAAGCCACCCCATGATCCCAGCCTCACCCACCTATACCATTCATGGACACTACTCCCTGCCCACCTGTCACGGAGTCACATGGGTGCCCCGTGAGCGTGAGGGTGATTGGCAGAGTTGTCAATCACCCAGGCAGCTCAGGTGCCTGGTTGCCAGGGCAACCAGGTGGTCACATGGCCGGAAGAGGGCAGGGCCAGGCCTTTATAACCAGCTGAGGCCGGAGCTGGAGAGACAGTTCCCTTCTGGCTGCTGCAGGAGCAGGAGCTCTGCGGCTCGAGCTGAGTGGCCTGAGTTGGTGGTCGCAGCCTTACCCCGCTAACAGGCTGCGATGATGCAGGGAACAGGATCACCCTGACGGGAGGTAGGACTGAGAGCCCTGGCAGGGCTTGGAGTTATTGTTAGGCGTGTGGAGCCTCTGTTTATGTTGTAGCCAGAGGGCTTGAGTTTACGTTACAGTTTACACCGGAGGACTGGGTGAGGCTGTAGGGGAGCGAGGAGGCCTCACGGGAGCTCCGGCGAGAGCGCTCCTGGCCCAAGGCGGAGCCGGTGATTAGCCAGGCGCCGGCTAGAACCCGGCCCAGGGGGCGCCGATATTAAGCAGCGCCAGCGAGCCGGACCCAGGGGGCGCCAGCTTGGGGGTTCCCAGTGCCCAGTAGGGGCACAGTGCCAGGGGCACTATTGTCGGTGCCAGGGAGGCACCGCATTGCGCCAGGGAGGCGCGGT
>NW_017728947.1:66421449-66424378 GCF_001723895.1 Crocodylus porosus | reverse complement strand
GCGGTGTCAGCCCTGGAGAGGGCAAGGCCCCAGTGCGGGGCAGAATTGAAGCCCAAGGGGTGAAGCGCAGAGAGCGCGGTAGAGGCCCCAGAGGGGCGAGGCCCCAGAGAGGGGCAGAATAGCCGGCGAGAGCGAGCCGGCCCAAGGGTGCCGGTAGATAGGGCGGCGAGAGCGCTCCTGGCCCAAGGCGGAGCCGGTGATTAGCCAGGCGCCGGCTAGAACCCGGCCCAGGGGGCGCCGATATTAAGCGGCGCCAGCGAGCCGGACCCAGGGGGCGCCAGCAAGTAGCTGGGCGCCAGGGAGACAGGTCCAGGGCGCGGGGAACGGGCTAGAGATTGGAGCCCGACCCAAAAGGGGCGCCAGGTGGGCAAGGGGCCCCGGGGCCCGAGAGAGAGAACGAGGGCCCCCGAGGGGCGAGGGACAATCCAAACGTTCCCCAGAACAGCTGCGAGGCTTGGGGCATGCTGAGGGGGAGGTTTGGAGGCACGCATAGCCCTTAAGGCGGGATGCACATAGATACCCCAGTCTGGAATAGGGACAGGAACACCAATACTGTCCACTAGGGAAACAGGCAGCCTCCACATTATATATTTAACCATCAAAGTCATGGCGGGCGAGATTCTGAGGGTGCTACGTCACCCTAACGTGACAGTAGGGGGCACTAGGGAGCTCACGGCCACCCCTAGCCGCCGCTCCCTTACACCACCCAAAGCCACACTGAGAGTTTTGGTGAGTTGTTGCATTGGGAAGGAAAGGGAATGCACTGACTCACCCCATGAAAGCTCATCAAAACTTCCAATGTGGCCTTCAGACCCAAAAAATTGCTCACCCTTATTATACACAGTATGTGTGGGTACAGATTTTGTCAAATCCACATCCCCATCAAACTTTCTTCATCTGTGTATCAGCAAGTACTCAACCACATCTGTAGGGATGTTCTTCCTCCCATGGACCCATAGGGACAAAACCGTGTGTTTTTCCAGGAGTAGGACTAGGTCTTCTGCTGTATACAGTCTGCCAAGGGAAGCTCTGAGGGACTCACACTCATGAATGGCAGCCTGATACTTCACAGGACTTGTGGGTGAGACTTGGGGTCAGCAGTGCTGCAAGAGAAAAATGGATGAAGAAACCTCCACAACAAGAGATTTTCTTATCTTATACTTTTCCTTGGGAGGCATACAGTCCCACTAGAGGAAACACCTTACTGGACCTGGTGTTGGCTACAGGAGATGACCTGGTAGGGGATCTGTAGATACAAGGTAACCTAGGGGATAATGACCATCAATTGATTCAATTTAACATCTCACAAAGGGTGGGAAAGATAACCAGCAGGGAAAAAGTGTTAGACTTCAGAAAGGCCAACTTCAAAATGCTCAGGAAATTAGTTAGCGAGGCACTGATGATCAGGGGCATTGGTGAGATGGAAGTCCAGGAAGTGTGGGCGTTTCTAAAGGGAGTGATCCTTTCAGGTGCAGAAGGAGACAATCCTATTGTGCATGAAAGGGGGCAAAGGGCCCAAGAAACCCTCTTGGCTGAACAGGGAAGTCCAGGAAAACCTAGGGGCAAAAAAAGAGACTGTGGAAGCAGGGATAACTACTAAAGAAGAGTATATCTCCCTGGCTCGCACTTGCAGGGAGTCAGTTAAAAAGGCCAAAGCTGCAATGGAACTTAGGCTGGCAACAAAAATTAAAGACAACAAAAAGACCTTCTGCAGGTATATAGGGAGCAAAAAGAAGGCACAGGGTAACATAGGACTCCTACAGGGCAGGCTAGGGCAATTGGTGATAGATAGGAGGGACAAAGCTGAGCTCTTCAATGTGTTTTTGCTTCCATATTCCTGAATATGATCCAGACAAATCTCCCAGTTGGATTATAGATGAGTACAGGAGGGAAACCAGGCCACCAACTGTTAGCACTGACAGTGAAGAGACACTTGGAGGGGCTGGAGTCAGCAGGCCCGGATGATCTTCATCCAAGCGTGCTGAAGGAATTGGCCAGTGTCACAGTAGAACCACTGGCATGGCTGTTTGAGCACTCATGGTGCTCAGGTCACGTCCCAGAGGATTGGAAAATGGCCAATGTGGTCCCTATTTTCAAGAAGGGGAGCAAGAAGGATCCAGGTAAGTATAGGCCAGTTAGCCTGACCTCTATCCTTGGGAAAACCTTTGAAAAAATTATTAAGGATCACATTTGTGGGAGTTCAGCAGGAAAAATAATGCTGAAGGGCAACCAGCATGAGTTCATAGCAGGGACATCCTGCCTGACTAACCTTGTTTCTTTTTATGATCAGGTCACAAAATACTTAGATACAGGGGATGGAGTAGATGTCATCTACCAGGATTTTAAGAAGGTCTTTGATACAGTATTTCACCTTATACTCATAAATAATCTGAGTGGCTGTGACGTAGATGATTATACAGTCAGGTGAGTGGCAAATTGGTTAATGGGATGCACCCAGAGAGTGATGGTGGATGGGTTGGCATCAGCCTGGAAAGATGTGGGCAGTGGAGTTCCCCAAGGCTTTCAGGCCAGTACTGTTCAATGTCTTCATCAGTGACTTGGATGAGGGCATGGACAGCACTCTGTCCAAATTCATGGATGTCACCAAATTATGGGGTAAACACATTAGTGGGCAGGGAATGAATCTAGGCGGATCTCAACAGGTTGAAGAAGTGGGCAGAACAGAATAGGATGCAGTTCAACAAGGACAAATGCAAAGTGCTGCACGTAGGGAGAAGGAATCACCAACACACTTACAGGCTGGAAGATGACCCTCTCAGCAGCACTGTAGCAGAAAGGGATCTCAGAGTCATAGTTGACTCCAGGATGAACATGGGTCGTCAGTGTGATGAAGTGATCAGTAAAGCTAACTGCACTTTATCATGTATTAGCAGGTGCATCACAAACAGGTCCAGGGAAGTGATACTTC
>NW_017728947.1:66368875-66421349 GCF_001723895.1 Crocodylus porosus | reverse complement strand
TCTCAGAGTCATTATTGACACCAAAATGAATAAGTCATCAGTGTGATGAAGTGATCAGTAAAGCTAACTGCACTTTATCATGTATTAGCAGGTGCATCACAAACAGGTCCAGGGAAGTGATACTTCCCCTCTATGTAGCACTGGTCAGGCTGCAGCTGGAGTACTGCATCCAGTTTTCGGCACCGTACTTCAAAAGGGATATGGATAACCTTGAGAGAATCCAGAGGAGGTTCACTTGTATGGTTGGGGGCCTGCAGGTAAGGCCCTCTGAGGAGATTGAGGGGACTTGAACCTCTTCAGCCTCCGCAAGAGAAGGCTGAAAGGTGATCTTGTGGCCGCCTACAAATTCATCGGAGGGGGACAGCAAGGGATAGGAGATGCTCTGTTTAGCAGGGCACCCCCTTGGAGTAACTAAAAATAACAGCCTCAGACTGACAGAGTAGATCCAGGTCAGACATCAGGAAGAACTTCTTTACGATAAGGGTTGCCAGAATCTAGAATGGGCTTCCAAGGGAGGTGGTGCTCTCCCCTGCCTTGTGGGTCTTTAAGGGGAGACTAGAGAAGCACAAGCACCTGGCTGGAAACCTCTGACCCCATTGCTCTTTCCTGCCTGGGGCAAGGGGTCGGACTCAGTGATCTGCTGAGGACCCTTCTGACCCTAATATCTATGAATCTATGAAAAGTATGACTGGACCCTAGGTTAATATTTACATAACATGGTAAGTGTTTTTACTTTAAATGAAATGTTCACAATGTAATGCAAAGGAAGTATGTCCCAAAGACCAAATATCAAATTCCTTCTGATGTTGTTTTTTTTTTTTTTAAAAAAGGGTGGACTCACATAAGTGAAAACCTGCATCCGCCAAACTAAAATTCCTTCCTATTCCTTTTTATTGAAGCTTAGACACATAAGTTTGGCCTTGGGAGTCACTTTAGCATATACTGGGGCAATTTAGCATATGCTTAAATATGTGAAGTACACTGAAATTACATATTGTGCCTTAAATTCTATTCTTACATGTGTATGTTTGTTCCATAGGATGTATAAAATTTTGTTAGATGTTGTGCTGAATTAATTGCATTTTAGCTTAGGTAAAGCTGTCCTATGTCAACCATGAACAGAAGACCCTGATTAATGATTAAGAAGGCATATCCTATATCTCCTTATCCATATCTTATAATATCTTCTGGTCTAATGTCAACAGAACGAACAGAAGGGTGCTAGCTTTTCCTAATATTAAATGAGTTTCAAGTAGTGACAGGATTGCACTATATTACATATCAGGAAAGAGTTGTCACCTATTGAGCCTGCCTTGTGTAATTCAATGAAAAAACAGACAGGTAGAATCTAATGTGACTTCTGTTCCAGGCAAGTCTGTTCTTACTTGACAATTATAACCCTGAGGCAGTCTGTTTTCATGTAAAATAAGACCTTTTGGAAAAAACATTTTTTTTCCTTTCAAAATGTTTACAATATAAAAAGACTCGCTCTTAGTACTTACCAAAACTTGTACAGAAGATACCATTTTGAATGTACCATGGGCTGAAATAAAAATCCTGAATCCAAACATCTCAGTATTGGGAAAATTGAGATCAAGTCCCTCAGCTCAGCTGCATCTATATTTAAAAGGCTTTCAAAATTTCTTGCAAAATTTGCTTCACTTTAAGTGCTCATGATGCTAGTTACTATAAAACACAAATATCCTTCTTGTGACAAGAGACAAGAAAATTATGCACAAAAATTCCCCAAACTACACTGTCAATTTCCTAAGAATGTTTTTAACCCAAATTGGCAATACTAGAAGGGAAGTTACTTGCAACACACCAGAATAAAAGCATTCTTAATTTTTCAGATGACAATTTTTACCTAAACCATGTCACATTTATGACAAGACACAAACTGCTGTACTCATTTTGGCAGCTTACTACTTAATGAAGCGAATAAGTATCAATAAAAGGCTTATTAAACAGAAATTTATGGTAAACCATATCATTATTTCGTTATTCAAACATTTAAGAAGCTTTATAATCCAACAATGTAAGTAATACCTAGTTAATTTATAACTTCTCTACTAAACCTCTGGAAATATTTTAATGTATCATCACACTCTGCCATAGTATTTGCAATCATAAATACTAATCATAACTGATTTTTTTCTACATTGGAAAAATGTTCATTTCAGTGATGAGAATTTTTTATACCTGTACGAATCTTCTATTTACCCATGAAGTATATTAATAGTGTATTACATTTGAAATGTATTGGTTAGTAACCTGCCTACCATAGAAGCTGTGTGCGTGAGTGAAGACAGACTGGTCCCAAGGGAATTTACATGCTGGTAATCCTCTTCTGGAAGAGGATTGTTCAGCTGTCTCCACAGACTGTGTTGGATTTTACATAAAGATCAGGTTTTGGGTAGGACCAATTGCATAGAAGATGTCACTCCCAGAAATGTGTTGTTTGCATATTTTCTTGATCATCCTGGCTAAAACAACACTTTGAACTGACTGGATCTTATGGAGAGCCTGTCATGCATTTGGGGCCCGTACATAGGTAAACACGCAGCAGAGGTAGGTGCAGGAGCAAGAATGGGACCCCAATGCAGCAACCTTATGTCCTAAGCCTACATGAGTAATAGGAATGTTTAGTATCAACAGTTATTACATGTTAATGTATGGCAAATATTTTTACAAATATTTTTTTTAAATATTTATTTTCTAAGGGGCAGCAAAAACAAATATTTTAAAATATTTTAAAATATTTGTTTTTGCTGCCCCTTAGAAAATGATTCATAAAGATAACTATAGAAATATAGAAAATAATAATTTCTCAAATCTCTAGAGAAAACCTGTCTTACTTAGATCAACTGGAAGTCCATCTTTATGATCTCTAGGATAGATCTAATCTCTATGAGCATTTGGAAAGTGCTTGCTAAAGTTGGGCACTGTAGCAATCTCAAGGTACTTAAACACATGCTCCAGGAGAAGTCTGAGGGGGGAAGACTCTCTAATTAGAGTGGCTCCAAGTGTCTCATGTACCAGCATCTCTGTACTTCAAAATGGTGATGGGGCCACTTTATCTAAAGCTTGTCAAACAAGCTTTAGATTAAGTATCCCTGCTGCCATTTTGAAGTGCGGAGACACTGATACATGAGACACAGGAAGCTGTTGGAGCATGGTAATTGCCATGGTCCAGCAGACTCGATTAATCGAGCGGCCTCTCTGCTCATGTATAGGCACCCTCAGTCACTAGAGAGGAAAACTTATCCAGAAGTTCATCATGGAGAACCTATTTAATGATAATGTTGATATTCTAATTACAAGCTTATCACTAAGGATATGCATGAAACCTTGGAACCTATTTCCAAACCTTGGAAAGTTCTGATCAGCTATTGAACTTAAACAACAGAATTTCTTATGGTTTTCTAGCTATTACTCTACTTTTTAAATACAGCTCCATTTTTTTCTATGTTACTAGCATGATGAGTACTATCTTGGCAACTCACACAGTATTCAAAGCAGAATCTCAAGAGCTGAAAGCATAAGTTTCTACTGTTTGAGCCACAGCTCTAATGGAGAGCTGTAACAATCCCTAAGGTCTTTGGGTCTGTAACATACACACACACACGCAATCACTAAGAGCTAATGTTTGAACATATCTATCAGATGAGGGAAAGAGCATTTTCTTCCTCCTCCCTACCTCCCAAAAGAAAGACAACACCTGGAGTATCTTAAAATATCCCTGAAATTTGAATGGAAGCATGCTCATTGAGGGTGATTAAAAATATTATTTTTAGTACAGACGCCATACACATATAACCTGACAGTGCTCTCAAATAATAGATAATTAAATGTTAACCTACATTGAAAGGTTGTTAGCATATCAGTCAATCAGAGCTGATGTATAATTTATTAAAGTAATAACAAAAACACTAAGTTAAATGGATCAGAGACTTTCTTTTCATGGAATAATGCAGGATGTATAGTTAAGATAACAGCCATACAAAAGCCATGTATTCTAACAAGGCCTATTAGCAGAGCCATATGCAAAGTTATACATCTGTATGCTATATCTAGAGATGGAGTATACCTGCAGGCTATACCTACATTATAGAGTATCAGGAAAGCAATGATTCTGAGAGAGACTTAGGAGCATTAACAGGTAAAACAGATGGACATAAATTCCCAGTGGTACTGTGGTAAAAAGCGTTCAGTTCATCCCTTCGATGCACATATAGGAGAGTAACGAACAGGAGAAGAGAGGTATTTTTACCTCTCTATGCACTGTTTGAGAGACAGAAACAGGAATACTTGGCCTTATTCTGATGTCTGCAATTTGAAAAGAATGAATAACTGAAGAGGCTGCCCAGAAAAGCAAGAAAAATTATTTGTGGGTTGAAAAAATACTTTCTAACTGAGATTCTTAAGAAGCTTCATCTGTTTGGTTTATCCAAATGAAGACAGATAGGTGACCTGATTGTGTATATATATTTTCATGGAATGAAAACGTTAAGTACTATAGGGCTTGTTAATGCAAAAAGGGAGACAAAATCAAGTCAGCAATAAAATGCTCAACATTTTGAGCTGTTAGACAAGAATTCTGCATCTGACATATTAAGAAATTTGTTTTCGCCATGCCTTCAACACTTATTTTTAATTACATTTTAATACAATTTTCCATGTTCATTCTTTTAAATCATCATTGTTTAACTTCTGCCCCCTGGGCCAGATATGGGCTGTGAAGCTGTGTTATCTAGCCCACAGAGCTCTCCACAGGTCTGGAACTGTGTTGGCAGGGGAGCAATAGCAGCATTAATTGTGTCTCCCCTGATGCCAAGTTTCCAGACCTGTAGGGCCTCCTGTGAGCTGGATAATATAGTCCTGTAAGTTAGACCATGCCAGAGCATGGGGTCACTTTGTGGCTGGATCCAGGAACGTAGGGCTGGACTGGCATGCAGCCAGACCCCATGCATTGATACCATGGAGGAGCCAGCCTCTGGACCAACCCTTCACCACTCATTTAGTCAGAAAGTTATAGACCACTGTTTTAAGTGGTTCAGATTTTTCCCTTTAGCTCAGGTTTATATTTCTTTAGTTCCTCGGGTTTTGATCTAACTTACGTGTCTCTGTAAGTGGCCTAGATTATATTGGTAGTGAACAGAACACACATTTGCTCTTTAGTGGGGGGAGGAGGGAAGTGGCACATGGACAACCTGCACTGACTGAGGCCAGTATGTTTGAGTCACTAATGCATGCCTCCCAGCAGGCCCTGTGGGATCTCCCAACTGCTGGAGACTTTTGGGCACTTCCATGTGTGACTGGGTTTAGTCCTTAGGGTTTCTTTCTATGCCCCCTAAATTAAAACAATGGAAAAATCTTTTCCATAACTGTGTGCATGTGATCACTTATAAATGTCATAAAATGCTCAAGGGGCCACTGAGCAGAACACTGAAATGACAGAACCCCAATTAAGTGTTGTTGAATAGCAGGAAATTAGCCTTTACAGCATTCATAGCCTGGCTCTTTAAATGTCCATTTCTACACATCCCTGTTATCTCCCCTCTTGTAAAAACATGGGGTGTCCAATAACCCCAGAAACCAGGGATCCACCCAGGGGTGCAGATAATAGTGCCTAGCAGATCAATAACCAGACCCACCATGAAGTTTCACCCCACCAAAAACCCCAAACCTGGCAGAAGCTGGGGAAAGAAATGTGGGTGTGAGGTCCTCACATCCATTTTTTGAATAGCTCCCATTAGCACTGCCCATTTTGTAAGAACTTGGGTTTTGGGTTTTGGGGAGGAATAACCCTGAAATCCTCCTTTTGAGGAATACCCTATTAGCGGCTGGAGGTGCCTGTAATGGGACACATCATGCAGTGGGGTGCCCTGCCGTTGTGTTCTGGTGACATCCCTGCAAAAAGCAACCCACAGGACTTTTTCCTTGACCCAGCACTGGAGCAGGGTCCTGCTGTGCTCTGCTCTGTCATTCTCCCTGTAACATCAAGGTCAATGTGCTAGTTGGCCTGAAGGCTGAAGACTAATTGCTGCATGACCTCAGGGTCCCCCAGCATCCACACCAGGCTCTTTGTTTCAGCAAAGGTTCAATTGGACCTAGGCCCTCACACCCCAGCCCGCTCCATTCTCCACTGAACATCAGACACCTTGGATCAATAAGGGGTACCCCAGGGAGCTGTGTGGTCAATTTACAGGTCTTCAGGAGACCTGGCCAAAGGAAGTTCACACCCCTCTCAAATTGTTGTGTCTAGGAAATGTTTGGTAAGCAGACATGCTCTGCAACTATTGCAACTTTTGGCACCAGTGAGAGGTGCTCACCTGGGACATGCTGGTGCCAGACAGGGTCAAGCCAGGGATGGGGGTGCACAGCAGAAATCTCTCTATTCATAAAGCAGGAGTGCTTAAGGCTCATGACTGGGGCTATACAACTCTGCTTGTCAGGTTCACGTAAAAGCAGCGAGTGAGTTAATGGCATTAGGGGGACAATAGTGCTTCCACCAGCCAAAAGGGAAGGTTTTTGGAAGTGCAGGGTGGGTTGGTACAGGAATTACTCATGGTGGTTGGCAGGAAAAGTATGGGGAGTTTAGCTATGTGTGCAAGACCTTTTGCAAGTTTTTCCACCAGGCAACTGAAAGATTTTGTTGCCAGACAGGGTCAAGCCACGGATGGGGGGCTGTGTCTGCACCTTTGACAACTCTGTGTATCTTATATGCATGCTTGTTCTGCATGTTTTAGCCCTGCACATTTTAGCCCTGTGTATGTCACAGCACAGATTCAGGCTGCCCAGTGAGCAATGTGTCAAGACACTGCTTCCAGTGGAACTTGTTTCCTGTAACCCCCTTTCCAAAAATAATGGCATTTTTGGTTTTTTGGGCACTGAGCAGAAGACTCAATGAACAAATCATGACCCCAAGGGCAAGCAGGTACCCATCCCAGCCAAAAGCATTCCCCCACCAAATCCACACCAGTGCCCCCTCAAAGGAGCCCCCCAGCACCAACAGCAGCCATCACCCACAAGACTGATGCTCCACAGATTGCTAAAGCACTGCTAAGCATACCGATTGAAAACAGAAACTTACAAAAATAAAACTAATTCAAATATAAACCAATACAAATACAACAAAATAGAAAACATGTAAAAACTGTTGAATCCCCACTTCGCTACCCAAGTATGAAGCAATAAATAAAAACAAAGTTGTAAAATGCCCCCTTAAAAGTCCTCTTCCTCTCAAAAAATGAATTTTTTCATTTGCTGCATCCTGAGTCCCGGCAGAACAAGGACACAGTCCATCCTCTTCTGATGGATGAACTGTGGAAGAATCATTGTTTGACTAGGGACACAATTGGCAGTTGTGCTGAAGGGGAAGAAAGAAGACGGGGTGCCAGGGATTGCCCCATACTCCAAAACTCATTTTCCTCACCTTCCCTTACATGCTACAAAATCTCTCACAGAAGATTTTGGACATACCTATGCACCTGGTGCAGCTGAATATTCAGGGGTCTGGGTCACTGCATCAGTAGTCCTCTAGCTGGAGGACAATCCCACCCTCACCACAATGGCACACTTACCACTGGCTGTACTTCAGCCTCCAGCTCCAGTTTCCAACAGTGCAATGGATGTGGGGGAGTGGTGGAGGGAAGTGGAGGTTGAAAGGAGGTTTGGACAGAGCTATAGGGCAGGAGGGAGTTATTAGCGCTGTTTGAACAAGAACTCCTGCTTTGAGGCTCTCAAAGGCCTATGGGGCCCCTAAAAAATGTAGAAAACTAATATTTATTTGCCCCTGGCTGCCTTTCATGCAGCCCCCGATGGCTTCCCAAAATTTAGTAAGCGGCCCTCCGCCCAAAATTATTTCCTGCCCCCGTGTTAATTGCTCAGAGCAGAACACTCCCAAGATGGCCAGATCTCACCTCCCCTGTTGTTGCAAAGGCTGACAGGTGGACAGCTGTCTGAACAGCAAGGATACTTTGGGGAGGCATTAAACTCCTATTAGGTGGTAATTGCTCAGAGCAGAACACACCCAACAGGGCCAGAGCTCACCTCCTCTTGTGTTGCAAAGGCTAATCCCCCCCCCCCAAATCTCTACTCATGCTGGCAGAACAGCAGGCTAAACAGTGAAACTCAACAGTGACCTGTGTGTGAAGACACTGCTCCCCAGGGCCCCTGGCAGACAGAGTGACCAGCTACCACCTCCCCAGCATGGGGAAGGCACAAGCCTTGGCTCTGGCTTGTGGCTCAAGCCTGATTCACCAGGATGAGCCAGGAAAAGTGTCACCCTCCTGGAACGCAGGTCAACTTCATGGTGGGGGGAGGAGGGAAGGTTTCCTGTACACCAAAAAAAAAAAATATTATAATACCTGCAGGCTAGTATGTGCCATCCTGATACCAGGCATTCACTTAGTGCTTTTAATGGCAAAGAACACTAAGGCAGGCAGCCCACATGGGCCATCAGCTATTAGTTCTGTGCATTAACCCCAAACCCTGAACTAGGGGAACACCTTTTGCTAGCACATGTCATTTTTATTCTGTAGAACAGTTTCTATAACTGTGCTGAAGGGGACAGGGTACACCACACACTGCATTATCCCCAATAATGGAGAAGGGAGCACATATAGCACATATAGCAGACACTGGTCAATTTCCAAAAGAGCCCAAGATGACCCCAATCTGCAACCCCCCAACACACCTTGGGGACCTTTGGACAGCCACCATACCAAATAAAATAGGAGATGACAACTAGATTGGTGTCTTTGGATTCTTTATTTAATAAAATAAGGTCAGCAGAAGATTGATTCATGTCAGGCTCTGCATCTACACCTAGTGTCCTAAAACATTCACTACACACAAATACGTACAAGAAGGGGGCTCATTACGCAAAAATTATAGCAACAGCCGATGGCCAAAGATGCTCAGTACATGCCATTCAGTAAATTGCCATGTACACATGAAAGATTAATGGCTGCAACATTCATTGCAAGTTGCAAACTAAACTACAACAGGATGTGGTTTAGTTTGTAACAATGCAAATTCATTTTAAACCCCCAAAACTCATGTACACGTAAAACATGATACCGTTAAGCCACACAAAGGAAAACTGTCATCAGTTGTACATCTTCTGGGTGTCACATGTACAAACACCTCCTGAACTCAGCCAAGTGCCCAGACCAGTCCTGACTGGCTGCTGGCCAGGGGTAAACATGTATGCAAACCCCTGCTGCATCAGCCCATGCCCCATCTGCTCTTGAAGTTTCAAGCAGCAGGTGCACCTGCTTGCTTTGGCTTGGCTGCTCAGTGCCTACCCCCACGCTTCCATCACCCTAGTATTCCAGGATCCTGTAGCTGCAGGTCAAAAGAGACTTTCAGAACCCCACATGTCCATGGCTCAGGCACCTGCAGGCAGTGGTCAACCCATGGAGGTCACAGGGTTGACTCCATACATCCACAGTCCTGATTTTGTGCCCCCTGCCACCCCAACCCACCAGAAGCAAGCTGCACACACCAGCTCCTGCTTTAGGAATGGGGGAGGGTCCATGCTAGGGTCCAGATAGCAGGTGCCAGGGTTGCAATCTGTGGGGCTGTGTCTGAGATAAAATGCTCTCTTGATCTCTGTGTCCAGATTGTGATGGCATGCAAGGGCAGGGCCTGGGGACACAGGTGCCCAGGTACTGGGGCTTGTGCAGGGGACACAGATGTCTCCCTTCTCCCCTGCTGCTTGCCTGAAGCTGACAGATGGCTGTAGGCAGAGGGTGGGGCTGCATAAAGGGTCTGTGATGACTTGGCTCTGGGAGACCACAGGGGCAGGACCCACTGGGTGCTTGGCCAGAAGAGTGGAGCACAGGCTAAATGCTAGTGCACCTCCCTGGGAGGAAGGGTTGTGGGGGGACACAATGGAACCTGGGATGCCAGAGGATAGTGATCTAAGTTGAATCAATAGAGAATCTGATATAGAAGTTTGATTCACCGGTCTAACCTAAATTGATTAAGTTTGAGTGTACATTTATCCAGGTCTATCCTAGACCAGGTTCTGTCATTTTTAGATGAGTCTATGTGCACCACATTTTCATATGGTTACAGGTTTAGATCAATTCTCAATCATGTAGACTGATTTAAGGGTAATGTCTGTACCTGGCCTATATGTAGGAGTTTACCAAACTTGAGGAGGCAGACAGCTGATTTTGTGGGCAGATCCTGGGGCTGGCCACAATTTTCATGGCTTGATCATGACAGGCCCCTCCACATCACTGATTGGCAGAGGGCTCCTGGCATATTGCCAGATGGCTTGAAACCATGGTTTATTACCCTGATTAAACCCAAAGAAACCATTAATCCATGTGTTATTGAGCGTGGATTAGTGGCTTCCTCAGCTTAATCAGGGAAATTAACCTGCAGTTTCAGGTCATCCTCAAGTGGGGAGGCTACACAAACAGCTGGACTGTGGTCTCAGGCTGACTGTGACAGGCAGCCAGAAGTCTGCAAATGGGTTCATCAGTCTGTGAAGCCCTGGTATGGCTTGTTGCCAGAGGCAGGTGCACTGCCACAGCTGGCGGTGCCTGCTTCCCACAGCCGGCCTGGGACCACAGTCCAGTAGCTTGTGCAGGCTCTCCACACTTTCCCCTTCCCCCTACCACCATCTACCCTCCTCCCCCTGATCCCTGCCCTCCACCATCCACCCCCCATCTGCTGGCACTTGACTTATGACCCAAAATACCTTGTTCTGGGTAGACCCAAACCCTCAGACCAATCATGAACTCTCCATTTGATAATAGGTGAATTTTACTGATACACAGTGATAGCATATAAGACTAATGCAAACAATTCTATATCTACCAATCCCAGGGTTCACAGAGTCTAAGTAAGTTTGGCCAGTATGCAAGCTTTACTCTGACGCTCTCTCTTGAATGTCAGATGTCAGCAGCCTGGAGGTCAGAGGCTGAGGTCCATGGGGTGGGGTGGGTGAGACGGGCTGCTGGTGTGCCCTCTGTCCAGGGTGGCCTCAGGTTTCCCACTTGAGAACCCTTTGCTGCTATGAAATCCCTCCTTTTGTATCCTTTCTTCCTTCTGATGATGACTCATCATCTCTAGGCATTGCTGATTGGTCTTCCTGCAGTTGTGATACTGTCCATATTCTGTCCTTGCAGCATATTCCTTTGTTTCACAAACCTATCACATGTACACATCCTAATTTGGTTCTTTCTGGTTTCTCCTGATTTGGTCCACATACCAAAGCCAGAAATCCCAAGGGCCCTGCAGTTTGGTCACTGTGACCTGGCCAAAATGGCAGAGTCCCTTATCTCATGTTATGAAACAGTGTGGTACATGTCTTCAATTTCCCATCTTATGTGTCTGCCTGTCTGTGTCAGACACAGTGCGCCTTAAAGAAATTGTCACAAACAGACTTTTAGAAATCAATTAACCCTTTCTGTTGACCTGGACCATTATTCCAATGCATATCTACTATACCTACAAGCCAATTCCCAAAAGCAAGCCTTTAAATACAATTTTCTAGACATCACCACCCTCCCCTCCGCCACCTGCTCTCTCCACCATCTATCCCCCACTATCAATCCCCACTCCCACCCCACCCTCTGCCCCCCAACAGGAAAGCAGCAAGAAAGTTAAATTATGATCTGTGGGAAATGGTTGAAGAAATGGATTTTATTTAATCTGGAAAAGACAGCTGAAGGAAGATCTGATAATAGCTTCCCATCTCTAAAAAGGCCCATATGGTTGGGAACTACATATGTACCACAGACCTACAGTATAAGTCTACCTGCAGCAATTCTACAATTCTGTCTGGCCTAAAATAACCACAATTTCTTCTAGTCCTTTTTGTGCTCCACTGCCTCTCTCTAATGCCCATAGAGGGCAAGTCCCCATGAGGGGGAACATGCATTTCCCCAGGGACAAACAGCAGCAGCACAGTGTGTGCCACTGCTACTTGTCCCTGGGGAGCACTCATGTTATGAAAGCTCTGGCACATGGCACATTGCCCCGGGTCGGGTATGGAAGGCTAGGGTCAGCAACTGTGCTGGCCACAGCAGCCTTACTTGGGGCCCTGGGGGCCTCCAGGAGCTTCATCCACAGCAATCCTGCAACAGGGAGCCTAGTCAGCACCCAGAGTATGGTTCCGGCTGGCCATGCTCAGCCACACTTCCATTTTAGGTGGCACCTGCTACTCCCAATTGTGTCACTCCACTTTTTTTAGTCACAGGTTTTTTTACCCTGGGATTTCCTGTGGTCAACTCCCGCCTTCCCCGCCCCCACACACACACATTTCAAGTAATAGCGCAGAGAATGCCCGCACATGCAGTATACCCCAGATGTGGGCTGTGTATGGTCTGAGGCACTGCACACCACTTGTCTGCACTTGCCTGGATGCATCCAGAGAGATTATAGAGACAATCCAAGGTAATCTATAGAGTAGGTTCTGGAAAGGCTCCATAGGTAATTAAGGATACATTTTATTGTTTAAGAAATCAATAGTACAACAGAGAGTCTGGTGCAGGGTTCAAGATATAATACAGATAAAAAATGATGTCATATGTGGGTCTGGCTGGTTGAAGACAGGTTGGGAATGATCAAGATTAGGTTCCCCCCAAAAAACAAAAACCCCAGACAAACAGCGTAGACATAACTTAAATTGCATAACTGTGTACTATTCATTAGATAATACAAAAATAGTGACTATTTTAAATGCACATGTACTGATATTTTTCATGCAATTGTATATTTCTCTGTATATGCTAGACAAACAGGAAAAATTTACGTTATTAATATGAAAACTAGTACTGTATGAAAATTCGCCAGGTGTTTCATTTCAAAGCATTTCGAGTTTGAAACAGTGAAATCAAAATGAAATAAAAGGCTTCAAAATGAAACAAGGGCACTCAAAATGTTTCAGAAGTTTCAAAATGTTTTGAGTTTAAGCCAAGCTTACTTGGCTTTGGTGCCAATCCCAGGTGGCAGCATCAGTCTCCTCTCATCCAGCACGCAGATCCGTGGGCCTGAACCTCTAGGAGGGCTGTGGGGCTGTTCCAGATTCCTCCCGGGGGTGCAATCCCCCAGATCTGTGCGCCGGATGAGAGGAGGCTGCCACTGCTGCCTGGAACTGGCAGCAGCAACAATCTTCCCCAGGTGTGGGCTGTGCCCAACACCAATCCCAGGAGGCAGCCTCCTTTCATCCGGCACACAGATCCGGGGGCTCATACCCCCAGGAGGAGTCTGGAACAGCCCTGCAGCCCTCTCAGGAGTGTGGGCCTCCAGATCTGCATGCTGGATGACAGGAGGCTGCCACTGTCAGCATGTGTCAGGAGCCTTCATTCTCCTCCTCTCACCAGTGTCACTCTCATACTGCCCCTCTTGGGCCACACACACCTCACCCTTGCTCCCTGAGCGACCCCATAGGATGATCAGGCTTAATCCTCTACTCTCTTCTGCCAGTAGGCATGCAGCCTTTGGGGCCTCTCTTGTGCCCTCATCTGAATGGATGCTGGACAATTTGCAGAACTGAGGCCAACTTCACCCCATACTCCTTTCCAGGCCACTTCTCTGCCTTCATTATTCTGGGGCCTTCATTTCTCACCAGGTCTCCACACCACCCCCTTGCCAGGGCCAGGGCTCTCTGGGGTCCTCTATCTCCACCGCCCCCATAGGCTCAGATGCCTGCCTAGAAATGCCTGGCCCACCAGTTCTAATTAAAAACTCACTGGATGGTAGGGGATAGGGTTTAAGCACCCTTCTCCACCTTTCACTGGGGAGGCAACTGGCCTGGCATTTTTGGGGGACTCCCATGCCACCAGGAGCTCCACCAAGCCATCCTTTTCCAGCAGGGTGAAGTTTTAGGTCATACCCAGGACCACTGAGGCCTTCTTCTCCTCCCCTATAGCCTCACCTTTACCTCCAAGGTGTTCCTGGAGCTGGAGCTCAGCAGGGAGATGCTTCTTCCCTGCTGGCTGGTCACAAACTACTCCCCTTAGCCCAGAGAGCTGGGCATTAAATGACTTCCCTAATCAGGCACCTGTCCTCTCCCTGGCCTGGCCCTTAAAGTGGCAGGTACTAAAGGTGCTCTGTCACAGTAAGCATGTAAACAGAAAGGAGAAATTAACTTTGGTATGTGCTAAATTTCATTTTTTATGAATATTGAAGGTTCTTATTTTTCCCAAACTGGAAAATAATACTTCCAGTGTATTCTGGCTTAAAGCTGAAGCCCAGAGGAAACAACATCAAAAACAAATGGTAGGAACAGAAGGAAAAAGACATCTAGCAATTTGTTGACCATCATGACATGTGGAGCCTCTTCAGTGCAATCAAGGCTGTGACTGGACCAAGCTCTTGCAGACTCACCCTGCTTAGATCTGAAGATGGCTGTATACTCCTCAGAGACAACAAGTCCATCAAAATCTGCTGGACAGAGCACTATCAGAAGCTCCTGAATCAATAGTGGCTAATAAAACCATAGAATCTATCCTGCAACATCCATTAAGGGAAGCATCTACCAGTCCACCAATCTCTCAGGAAGTCCACCAGATGATAAGAAAGATGAAGAACAACAAAGTATCTGGCCCTGATGGCATACCAGCTAAGATTTTCAGAGTAGGTAGGGAAACTATGACCAGCAATCTCCACACAGTGTTTCTCAAAATCTGGAACACTGAGGAAATTGCCACTGACTTTAGAAATACCAATATTGTTATCATTAAATCATCAATCTTGTTATTCTTAAAAAGGGAGATAAGTCTGATTGTGGAAATTACTGATGTATCGCTTTCCTCTCCATTGCTGGGAAGATCCTCGCTTGAATTCTGCTGAACTGACTGCTCCTGCTCTACAAGGAAATCTTTCCTGAGTCTCAATGCAGCTTCAGACCATCAAGAGGCACCATGGAACGTGATTTTTTGTGGAACTGTATATTGATTTGACCAAAGCCATTGACTCTATTAACCATGAGGCTCTATGGGAGATCTTACTGAAGTCTGGCTGCCCGGGGTAATTTATCACCATTCTAAGATTCCTTCATGACGAGATGACTGCCTCCACCCTATGCAGTGGCTCTGCTATGGAACCCTTTGCCATTCAAATGGGTGTCAAAGGCTGTGTGATCACACCAATTCTGTTTTTCATCTTTCTTGCAGTCAACAAGATGATCATCCATGACCATCTGCGACATGGTATTGGCATCAAGTACAGGATGGATGGGAACCTTTTCAATTTCTCCTGCCTCCAAGACAAAACCAAAGTTACTCTGCCCTCAACTGTGAAACTTCAGTACACCAATGATTGTGCTGTCATTACACATATGAAAGGGGACCTACAAATGGCCCTTAACTGCCTCTCTCAAGCACATCAGTGACTGGGACTGACCTGTAACATGGGGAAAACAAATGTGCTTCACCAGCCTGCTCCAAGCCAATCAACTCTCCCAGCAAAGATCCTCATTGATGGATGGGAGCTGGAGAATGTTGAACACTTTGCATAGCTTGGGAGCCATCTCTCAAAGAATGCCAACATCAATAAGGAGATCCACTATAGGATCCAATGTGCCAGCTCTGCCTTTAGAAGATTGTATCATCATGTGTTCAATGGTCATGCCATCAGGACTCACACAAAGTTCCTACTTGTTGCACCTCGTAACCGGTGTATCCTTGACCTGCGGGCCTGGATCGGCACGACCGGCTTGGCACAGAAGAGATACATGACTGGACAGGTGGGGAGTAGTGGCGAGTAGGAGTCAGGTGGCTTGAAGCGTATTGGTTGTATGAAAGGTTTATTGTACTTACGCTATTGGTGGTCGCAGTGTAGGCAGGATAGCTGGCTTGTTCAGTTACAGTGCATAAAACAAAACAAACTAAAGGGGTCTGTTGGTTCACAGGGTTCCTGAGCCGAGCCCTTGCTTTCTAACCCGGAGGCTAGATGCGGCTACCCAACTCAATAGTCCCAGAACTGGTCAACAGCTCATACACAGGGAAACTATAATGCGCTTTCGATCAGCAAACTTCCGAGAGCTCTTTGACGAGAAGATCAGACGAACCGGTGAAGAACAAGATATGCCAAATTGAAATTTGGCTGGCGGGGAGAAGAGGTCTGCAGGTGGCCAATCTGCTGGCTGCATCTCCTTGGTGCACATGTGGAGTTCTCCACTTAATGGCGGGAATCTGCTCTTAGTTATAGTCAGCGGTGACCAATCACTTAATGCCAATTGTGAATATTTACTGACCGCCAATTACGTTCTTACACCAGTGACCTAGATACATATTCATCTGACCTAGATACCTATTCATTTGACCTAGATACATTATTCATCTGGCTGCCCTCAGCGGGTTCAAAAGATCAACCTTATGACTGGCACCTACAATACTTATCATTGCAGACAACAGGCTTCTTAAGTATGGAGAACAAACTTTTAACAAACTCCAACTGCAGTGCTTCTTTTAGCAAAGAAATAAAGGCTACTAGTGCTGAGGGGTCTTTATGGTTTGCATCCTCACTAAGTTATTATGGTCTTTTGCTTTGCTGGCATCGGCACTCTAACCAACAAGTAAAACTCAGACATGACACTACTATATAAGTCTGTGGTAATTCCAACTTTTATCTATGGCTGTGAAGCTTGGGTGACTGTGGCAGAGCACCTTTGGGGGTGCTCACCACTTGAGGACTCTCTGCTTTGGAGGGGCAACAGGGGAAACCTTCCCAAGGTACCATTTTAAGGGGGAAGGTGTGTGGCAGGGCACTGTTGCTGTCTGACACTTTAAAACCTGAGCCAAGCAGGCAGCAGGTGCTTGATTGTGGCAGCCATTTTAGATCCTTGGCTGCCTATATAAACAGATCAGTTCCCTGCTGGTGGAGCAGGCAGCAGTACTGCCTGGTTGCAAGGCTTTGTGTATCATCCCTGGAGGTAAGGGAAGGAGCTGTAGGGGATAGCTAGGAGGGTCCTGGTCCTGGTCCTGGTCCTGGTCCTGGTCCTTGGCATGACCTGCTAGGAGTGGGTGGCCTGGTGGGGCTCTCAGTGGTGTGGGAACCCCCAGGAAATGCCAGGCCAGTTATCACCCCGGTGAAAGGTGGGTAGGGGTACCTTAACCCTAGCCCTCACCTTTGGGTGGGTTTGAGTAACACCAGAGGAAGTTGGGGCCAGGCAAAGCTTTGGCCACCTGAGCCCTGTGGGGTGCAAGACCCTGAGGAGGGAGAGTGGGGGCCAGGCATGGCTACAGCCATCTGAGCCCACCAGGGAGGAAAGCCCCATGGGCCTGAATGAGGGAGGGCAGAGATGAGGAGCCCTAAGTGAGGGGGAGTAGGCCAAAGTATGTTTCCAGATGCCTGAGGCTGTAATTTGGGCCAGAGGCTGAGTAAAGGGGGCTCAGTCTGACAGAGGGGGGCGAGTCCTGACCCTGGTAAGTCCTCCACTTCTGGGAGGCTGAGTGTGGGTCAAAAGCAAGATCTATAGTGAGCACAATGACATGCTGCTCTGGGGGGGGCAGGGGGTGAGAGTCCCCGTGAGACCCTGGAACACCAGTCGTGCTGTGAGTTACCGCAGCTCCCATAACCAGGTGAGTACCCCCTAGTAGGGCCAAAAGGTGGACCCAAGAGAGTAAAAGGGCTAGTGGCAGAGGCCTAACGTAGAATACCCTTGACTGGTCAATGCTGGGACCAAGACCAGAATGGTCAAAAGGGCCAGGGGCCACCATGGAGGATTCCCAGAGCTGAGGGCCTGGGATTCCAACTGGCCTTGGAGGTGAGGCCATGGCCTGTGTGGCCAAAGGTCCTGGGGGGACCATGCCCGAGAGGGGAAATATTTTCAGGGATCTCAGCAGCCCAAATGAAGGTGGGGTATGCCGCTGGAGTGGAGGGATTAAAGAGGGGTCCTGACTGGAGGTTTCTGGGGGCCTAGCGTGGGGCTGGTGAGATTAACATCAGTGGATGCCATCTGCGATACATGGGCTGCGGTGTAGGGAAGCTACAGAGCCACAGATAGTGCCCCCTGGCATCGGGGCAAGAATGAGCAGCCTCCCACCTTAATTAACATCATAATTAATTAAGAACAAGGCATAGCAGGTGAGTCAGGTGGGTGGCGTGCCCAAAGGCAAGTGGGGAACCTAGCACTGTGGCTAGGTGGGGAGCCCCACTTTGCCACAGTGACCTACAGGGACCACCAAAAAAACCTGGAACACCATCATCAGTGCTACCCCCAGAAGATCCTTGGCATAAAGTGGGACGATCATCATACAAATGCCAGTGTCTTCACCGATGTAAACACCACCCATATGGAAGGGTTGATTATTCAACATCAGCTATGGTGAACAGGGCACCGTGTGCACATGCCTGATGTACATATACCAAAAAAACTGCTATAATCCCAGTTCCAATACGGACAAAGGACATGTTGGGGGCCAGAGGAAATGCTTTAAAGACACCCTCAAGGTAAACAGTTCGAAATATGGCACTAACACCCAAAGTAGGAAAAACTAGCCTGGAACAGGTCTACATGAGAGAGAAGGTACATCTTAGTTTGAGGAAAATCATCTCACCCTGGAGGCAAAAAAAATGACAAACAGAAAGAAAGGCAACAAGATTGAGAAACCTATGGTCCAACTCTCCCTTTAACTACCACCTGTTGCATTTGCCAGATAATCTGCAGCTCTTGGATTGGCTATTTTAGCCATCAACAGACTCATTTACAACCCTTTACTTGACCCATGGGAGTGATCAGCTTCGACCATGAGAATCACCACCACTGCTGCTGCTACTGCCAACACTGGAAAATAATACTTCTTTATTTTTTATTAAACTTACTGAGTGTTCTTTCATGGGGGAATATTTCTGATAAGTGCTTTAATCTCTGTCATTGCATTCAGTTCAATTTATTTGTGTTCCACACTTTTTAAAAAACCCCCAGTGTTTATGGTATATAAACAAATTAATAATATATCAAATGAGCTGGATACAAAAATAGGCAAGTGAGGCTTGATGAAAGTAATTTTTAACACGAAAAACAAAATCCAGAAATACAGTATGCATTAGAAATTAGAGAAGCTGTACTGCTGAAATTCTTAGTATATTCTGAATCCCCAGAGGTTATGGGTTTTATAAAATAAAGTGACAGATATATCATTTGTAGCCATTCTAAAAAAAACTGATAGTGTAGAAATAGCAAATCTGTTGTGGTAGAGCTAGTGTTCCCTAACAAGAGTGGAACAGAGAACCATGGTGTCTAACATATTCTCTAGAGCCTAATGTTTGAATGCCCACATTCTCCATTGTAAATCATAGCTAGATCCAGATCCAGATTTATGACCTAAAGAATGCTTTTACAGTACTAGGTGCTAAAACATTATAGATATTCACTATATGAAAACTGACAGTCCATAATGCATTGAGATTAATAAGGAAAACTTCATTACATGAAAAAGACCTCTAAAACGGGCCACATGCTTTCTATCTACCGCTTTATACCTGCAGTCATAAAGAGGTCCAATATACATGGCACAACCTTAGTTAGTAGAAATCATATTTGCCAGAAAGAATTTCAAGATGTATTTTCTATCCTCAGTTGTACAGCAATGAAGCCATGCCCTGTCCAACAACTTAACTTCTGTTTTAATGGGAAAAAATAGTAATATCTAACCTTTATAGAGGGAAAAAAGGGAGATATATATGTGTATCTTGAGGCAGAAATAATTGGGGAAACTATAAATTTCTAGGACTCTACTGTGAAGCACCTAGAGGAGAACAAGGTGATCAGGAACAGCCAACATGGATTTATTAAGAGCAAGTCATGCCAAACCAATGTAATATCCTTCTTTGAAGAAGGTAACAGACTGTGCATGGGGGGAAAGCAGTGGATGTGATATACCTTGACTTTAGCACAAGAGTCTTACTAACAAGCTAAGGAAATACAGGCTAGATGAACATACTGTACGGTAGATACATAACTAGTTGGATCATCATGCCCACCAAGTAGTTATCAATAGCTCAAACTTTAGCTGGGAGGAAGTATCAAGTGGAGTTCTCCAGGGGTCTGTCCTTGTAACATTTAACATCTTCATTAAGGTGATATTTTGGATGATGGGACTGAGTGAATGCTTCATACATTTGTGGAAGATACCCATTTGGCAGACAGTTTGGAAGACAAGGCTAGGATCTGGAATGACCTGGATAGACTGGAAAAAATGGTTTGCAATCAATGTGATGAGGTTCAACAAGGACAAATGGAAAGTTCTGCACCTGGAACAGAATAATTGCATGTACAAACACAGACACTGGAATGGGGGGTACGGTAGACTGTAAGCTGAATATGAGCCAAGAGTGTTCTCTTGTTGCAAAAAAAGCCAACAGCATGCTGAGTTATATTAACAGGGATATCACTTGCAAATCAAGGGAAATGATTCTTCTGCTCTATTCAGCACTAGTGAGGCTTCACCTGCAGTACTTTTCCAGTTTTGGGTCCCACACTTCAAGAAAGATATGGACAGTTTGGAAAGAGTCCAGCACAGAACTACAAAATTGATTATGGGCCCAGGAGGCAAGACTTACGAGCAAAGGCTGGATTATTTAGTCGGGAGAAGAGAAGACTAAGGGCGGCTTGATAACAGTCCTCAGATACCTGAAGGGTAATTATAGAAATAATGGAGATAGGCTTTTCTCTGTGGCCCTCCGGGACTACACTAGGTGACCTTGTAAGGTCTGTTCCAGCCCTACTATACTGGGGCCTTTTAATGAACAACTAAACAAGAGGTAACTTCTGTCATATATTTCAGCTAGCGGTTTGTGTTACCCACTGGAAGTTCATAGGTTCAATGTCAATTACAGCCCAAACAACTAAGGGGATAACATAAACGTATTTTAACTGGGCCTAAGTAAAACAGAAATTCACACGAGGGTGAAATAAATTCCAATCCCAGGGCGCATCTAGCAGTCAGACTGAAACTGGCAGGGAGATGAAAGAATTATAAAGCTCAAGTTATCTAATACAAGGCTTGGGAACACAGTCTCTCTGCCTTTTAAATGCTCTAATTGTTGTTTTCTCGGTTTGTTGCTTAGCTTGTTTGTTTTATTGATTTTGTTGTTGTGAATTTTATGTTGCATTTGTGTCTATTGTACTTTGGCTTTATTGCTCATTTTAATGTAAATGTGTTTATAAGAAATGATTTTGTACTACCCTGAGATTTTTTTTTTCCAAACAACTTTGTCTCAAAATGACACCACTGCCAAAAGAAACTCCTATGTCATACTTGGCTATGTGACAAGATTGCATTGCTGGATGATTATGTTTCACTACATTAAAAGAATCTACCCCTTACAAATACATTCTGAAAATGTAAATGAAAACAGGTTATATGAATATTAAAATCAATCCAGGTAACAGACACTGATTGAGTATCAGCTGTAAGAGTGCAATCTTGAAATCATATGGCCATCATCTGTTCTCAGTTAGAAGTGCATGCCCTATTGATGACAAGAAGAATTACACTGTTATAATCAACAGTAGAATTTGGCCCTTAGTGTAAACCCTAATATTTTCTCAATGCAAATTAAGCCTTTTATCCATATCCATGCAGAATCCCATAGACTTCAATAAGACACGGTAGGTTTTATAGTTTAGTTTGAATCTTGGCCATAGACCTTTTCATATCATTCAAGAGAACACCTGAGTATAGACCAAATGAACAAGTTTGTATAAAAATGAAATCTATTTGAGCAGAAGCAGGCACCAGTAATATAGAATATATTTACCAGTAAACTATGACCCTTGCCAAGCAAAAATTAAATGAATACAAAAAAACCACAACAGATAGGCATGTGGTTTTCAAAAGGCTTAACCGAAGGTGATTATGAATCTACTTTGTGAAACTGGATTTTATACCTTACAGTCAATACTGTGAAAATGAAGTAAGGTCATAAAAAATTACTGACAATTAATACAAAATAGATTACTTATGATATAGCCCCTATATCTGTAACACTGTAAGTATATATTTTGTGGACAACTTTCACAAAAAATGTTGCCATCTGTAAGTGTATTGACACACCAGAAAAGAGTATTGAAAGGGACCAGGTTGTAGGCAGTTTGACATAATGGTTAGGCCACTGGTGGAAGGCAGAGGCCAAAGGCTGAGTCAGAGTTCAGGAGCCACATTATCAAATCCAAAGGAAAAACCAGAGACAGAGTTTGCAACACAACCCAGGGTCTGGGAATAAGATGCTGAATTACCAAATCCAAGGACAAAGTCCAAGAGCAGAGCCAAACCAGGATAAGAAGCCAATAAACAGATACACAGGGAAATCCAACGTCCAGGAACAAACCAAAACCAGTTAGGTCCTGGAGGATTGCCACAGTCGGCCGGGTTGAATTGTTACCTGACCTGGAGACTGTTGACACAGGTGGGAATAAATGAGAGCCCAGCAGCCAATCAGGAAGCCAGTGGAAGTAGAGATTGTCAGCTAGAGATCCAAGGCAAGTGTTCTTGCCTAGGCAATTAGCTCAGGTTGGGCTGCCTGCTAAGATCCCTGACATATACAGGGCATGTCCATATAAGATTCTTAACTTCACATTAGCATAGTTTACTGTGAAGTAAGTATGTGCTTCTACACGTGCACATGCTTACTTCATAGCAAACGTCCCTAATACTAAGTAAATTGGCAACCTGCAAATGCAAGTAGCATCAGGTAGATGCCTGACCAAGAGCAAAATCTGCTCCCAGCCAGCCATTCACCAGGGGGTGGGAGATAACTCCTTGCCCCCAGGAGCTACCTGCTGCCCAGGCAGGTGCCATCACAGGAGCCCAGGCAGGAACTATGTCCTCCTGGCCTGGCAGCAGGGAGTTCCAAACCCCCTGCTTCCAGATCATGATTGGGGGCAGGAGATGGGAGATCCTTATCACCCAGCACTGGCTCCACAACCACGGGGCTGGTGCTGGGAGACCTTTATCTCCCAGCCCCAGCTCCAGGACCACAGGGCCAATGCTGGGAGATAAGGATGGGAAATAAGAACAAGCTCCCCAGTCCCTGGCAGCAGGGAGATCCCAACCCCGGCTCCATGACTGTGGGGCCACTGCCAGGAGGTGCTTATCTGCCAGCCCAAGCTCCATGGTCATGGGATTCAGTCTGGGAGAACCTTATCTGCCAGCCTGAGCCCTGTGGTCATGGGGCTTGGGCTGGGGCACCTTTATCTCTCAGCCTGAGCCCCAGTGGTGATGTGTAGAAGGTACACGGGGGGTGCATGTGCACCCTCTGAGAGTGCCGGTGCACCCCCTGACTGGCCACACTCACCACTTAAATGATGGGCAGGGGCAGGTGGGAGAGCCAGGTATCCCCCCTGCAAGCACCAATTGCTGCAGCCACTCCCAGAAGCAGCCTCAGCCACTCCTGGAAGTGGCTGCAGTGATCGGCCACAGTGATAGCAGGATTGACCATGGGATTGTGGCAGGATCAGCTGTGAGGGGGGGACACGGGGGGGCAGATGCCCCCCCCGACTAAGGTGGCTCAGTCGCCCATGCTGAGCTCCATCACTACAGAGCCCAGGCTGGGTGATAAGCATCTCCCATTAGCAGCTTCACAGTCACAGAGCCAGACCTTGGAGCTCCCTGCTGGCAGGGACTGGGAAGCTTGATCTCTGCCCAGCTCTATGAGCATGGAGCATGGAGCATGGAGCATGAAGCTGGGTGGGGAACAAGCTCCCCAGCCTCTGCCCTGTGTCCAGGTGGAAATAATGTTCCCCTTCCCTGGCAGCACGGAGCTTCCAGCCCCAACTCCCCACTCTGCAATTGTCAAGCTGCAGTTGGGAACAGGTGGGATCATGGAGCAGAGGGGCTGGGAGCTCCCTGCATGGGAACAGTTCTTCCCCCCCAGCCTGAAGCTGGATGAAAACTGGCCCTGACCGGGACAGTTTCCAGCCAGCCCCAGGCTATGAAGGAAAGCACATTCAGCCTGGAGGTAGCTTAGGACTGTCCTGTTTTAGGCAGTCCAAAAGGAAGTACTAAATCATGGCAAAGTAACAATGCTGCCATAGCGACATGAGTAGATGTGCCCTTTGTTCAGAAGCTTACTGCACAGTAAATCTAAGCTGGAGTAAATGCATGTGCAGATATGCCCACTGGGACATAGCAAGGTTGAACACCCTTGACCTCTTGTAACTTTGTTGGGTATACAGTCTTCAGAGCCTCCCTGATTGAGTCACTAAAGTAAGCACTCAACATAATTTTTGTTCGCAAAAAGGTAATCATGGTGTTTGCTTCTTGATCCCAAGAAGTCACAACATCTCTAATGGTCTGAAAGAACTTACTTCCACTACACACTGAACTGAACTTTAGTGATAGAAAAACATAAATGTCATGTAACAACTTAACATATCCATGTCTTCGCCAAAATGAAAAAAAAAATATTGGCTTAAGTATACTCAAATATATATTTAAAAGAAAAGAGGAATGTAATATTGCTTGTCATCTTTCTCCTTTTTAAATGGGATGCTGAATGTCAAATAGATCACTTTCAATGGTTTTGCCACATTATTCCATCCAGTCTAATAAAAATGCTTTTAATAAATAAAACCTTGCTGCTTTCCTGTTGGGGGTCAGAGGGTGGGGTGGGAGTGGGAATTGATGGTGGGGGATAGATGGTGGAGAGAGCAGGTGGCAGAGGGGAGGGTGGTGATGTCTAGAAAATGGTATTTAGAGGCTTGCTTTTGGGAATTGGCTTGTAGGTATAGTAGATATGCATTGGAACAATGGTCCAGGTCAACAGAAAGGGTTAATTGATTTCTAAAAGTCTGTTTGTGACAATTTTTTTAAGGCGCACTGTGTCTGACACAGACAGGCAGACACATAAGATGGGAAATTGAAGACATGTACCACACTGTTTCATAACATGAGATAAGGGACTCTGCCATTTTGGCCAGGTCACAGTGACCAAACTGCAGGGCCCTTGGGATTTCTGGCTTTGGTATGGAGAGGAACTTACAACCCGTAGGCTGAATCTGGCCCACAAAACCCAAATATCAGCAACATTTTGGTGATGAGGCAATCCAGCAGCATTTTGGAGGCAGAGGGGTTCTGTGCTGTTCAGGCTGCATGTGTGCTGGTAGCAATTCAGTGGCATCAGTGACAACTGGGCTGGAAACGCTGGCCTGCCTTCGACTAAGCTGTTTTATTTTGCCTCACCACTCCTCATTCATGTAGGTAGAAGGCTTGAGATGAAGAATTTCTCCTTTGGATGGAAGTACATGTTGCTGAGGAAATCTTTTCATGACCCTCATCTCCTCTGTGACTTCCCCATAAATCCTATTTACATTTTCAGATTTCCATTTCATTTGGTATGTTCCAGAAAAATATAATACTTGAACAAAAATAAAATCAAATTATCAACTGAAGGATGACATTTATAAAAATAAAGGTCATGTTATGAATATCCAAGTGATGAGAGAATACCAAGGGCTTGGACAGATTTGGAATAACTAGAAGGGAAAGTTACATTACCCTATTTCAAGGTTCTCCAGAAATTATTACACGGATCCTCAGCAAGGATAAAATGATATAGCTCTGCAACTTAGGGTTTTTTTCCTGAATGATATCTTGTAAATGTAGCACCTGATCATGAAATAAACCCACTCAGAAAACACAGTTTTTATGTTCGTCCAAAATTTGGCTTCATTACTTACATGAGCAAGTTGCTTTTTTGGTATCATTCACAATTATATAATACAGATGCTTGTCCAGAGAGACTGCATTGAATTTAACTCATTTGTTATAAACCACTAAAAATCACAGGCTGTTAATATCTAATATGGCTTAGATTTTAAATAGCAGGCTGCAAGAGAAATGATACATGCCAAATTCTTTGTTGGCATATCCAGGTGGATTCAATGACATTGCAAAGAAGTTATTTTCATTTATACAAATAATTAATTTGGCCCAATAAATCATTGCTAACTTGCTTTGGGCATTTGCTTAACTAATATTTCTTGGAGAAGCAAATATCAGTATATTTATCATTTAGCAATTTGTTATGTTAATATTTGTCCTCCTTTAGAAAGGATTCTGGAGTTTTACCTGTGCCAAATACCTAGTTATAATATTGAGTTTGAGTTCTGTACTACATTTGTTTAAGTTTCCTCTTGCAGTCTGTCTGTCTCCTCCCTGTGTCTCTGACTCAGTACCTGGGAAAGAAGTGTCTCCTATCAATCAATGAAAGCAGATGCTGAATCTGGAGGTGCTGACTTAGCACAGTGGAGGGCAGGCAGGCTGGCAGTAGCAATCAGAGTAGGTTGAAAATTCTTACAAATTTGTTAAAAGTTTCCAGACACAAGATGTCCAGGGTAGGAAATGATTACAGAGAGAAAAGGCAAGAGAAAAAAAGGGATAGCTTCTGAATGCTGGGATCTACCTTTAACCCTACTTTGAAACTAGGAAATCTGTTGGGGATGGTTAAAGGAGTGGTGGCAACTACCCTAAGGAAAAAAACAACAAAAATAAAAATGTTTAGAGATTGTGCTGGGTTTGTTATATTGGGTTCTCAATGTTGCACAGTAAATTAGAAAGCCTTTTAAAGAACTCCATAGAGGTAGATGAAGTAATTTAATCAGTAATTTAATTATTATATTAAAGAAGGGCAATGGTTTACATGGCACAATACTGTATGGCTTTAATTTAGTAATATGGTTTTTTCTGACAGTTTTTAATAAAGCGTTGCTGTGAAGAATAGCACTAAAACTCTACTACTACTAAAACTATGACTGTCTTTCAATTTACAGGTTTCTTAGTGATTGCCTCTCTAAATATTTTAAGACATAAATTGGGCGGAGAATATCATTTCGAGTAGATATTTCACTGCAAATCTATAGTAACACATTTTATTTAACTACAGCAATATGCATCTTGCGTTATACATTTCAGCAGAGTCATTCTGAGAAACACAACTGGTAACTGGCATGCTTAGGAGGGTGAATCAATGTCTGTTCAACCTCCTTATTTTCAAACCCATGAATTCGGTTTCAAGGCATCTATACACATACTCCGGGATGGAGGAAGGGGTACTTTAATTAAAGCACCTCTGTGAGCTGCTCTAACTAAAGAGTCTGCAGCATCACGTGTATTCTGCATCCCATGCTTCAAAATGGTGGCAGGGGTGCTTTTACTAAAACCTGTTCGACAAGCTTTAGAAAAGGCACCCCCACCACCATTTTGAAATGTGCGGACAATGAAAACACATGATGAGATGAGTGTCAGCACACTTCAGTGGACTTGAAGCAGACTCCGACACGTGGTAATTAGCACACATTGGAGCAGAGGTCAGTCACGTGTATAGATTCTCTAACTCTGTGGGTACAAAACTTAACAGTGCATAATAATGTTGATGCTAGGTACAATGCCTCAAATATTTTTATCTGAGAACCTCTTCATTTTGCAGGAATGTTTCCTTATTTTGTCATCCTGCTTTGAAGCTACATTTCTGGAAATATTTGCCTGTTTATAAAATCTAAGGAATTTCTCTATCAAAGTGGACCTGGCTTACACAGCTAGCACCAATCCAGAACAGCAACTAGGAACAATATTACTTGATTTTCTATAAAGCCAATTGATTTGATAGCTGTAGCTCATATTAGCAAACAAATTCAAGATGTCATTTTGCAGTGCATTGTTAAGGTTAATGAGCATGTCTGTCTCTGGCTAGCAAGAGCATCACCACTATGGATCACAATTAGCTTCTTACAATCATCTGTTGTTTACATTGCACCCAGCAATACATGGTTATAGAAACAAAATACCTTTTCTATGTTTTGCTCTCTTAAAGGAAACCATAGAGAGACCCACGGAGAGAACCAACTATATAGAGAAACCATATCAGCTGAAGAGGTGCCCTGAGTAGGTGGATGACAAACCAGGGTCTGGAGTGCTTAAGATAAACAGTTATAAAGGACAGTCATAAACTAGCAAGTGAGAGAAATTTTGGCCCAAAGGTATCTCCTGGTTAAGAGCTCTAAACTGAGCTGTCAGCCATGGCACTGAGCCTTCCCTGGTTGTTAGTCAAGCAGGGAGGATCCCCTCCCCTAAAGTATTTGCAGGTCTTAACCATCAGTAACCCTATTACTACCAGGCAGTTGTGTGTTACACACAACGGCCAACATTTATTCCCCTGACAATTTTCTATCGATCAAGAGATAGATCATTAACTTCAAGCTTTAATATGTCTTACTGTTGTTGCTGAATTATTTTATTATTTCCTATATGGAGGCCATCCTGGCAGAACAAGCAAACTGACCTAGAAGTCAACTACACTGTTC
The DNA here is from genome assembly GCF_001723895.1 of Crocodylus porosus. NCBI lineage: Eukaryota > Metazoa > Chordata > Crocodylia > Crocodylidae > Crocodylus > Crocodylus porosus. The sequence goes on along the minus strand of NW_017728947.1, from coordinate 66,393,070 downwards.
TTTTGTCAGCCTGAGAGCATAATCATTTCCAAAAATTTTAAAGAATACTTTATATACTCTCTCACTGTCCCCTTTAATTTAGTTACATTATCATTTTTTCCCATGTAGGTATGATTTTGTAGGCATGTTATTAAAGAATTATTACAAATCTTTCAGGGAAGGATGTCCAGTTGCTTTATTTCTTCTTACAACCACCACCACCGGTCCACTTAGTCCATTTAGCTTAGTACCCTGTCTCCAGCAAGTAGTAGATGCTTGGAAAAGAGTATAGTTACAGGGCATGTCTAGTGAAATCCAGTCCCTGTCATATACTCCCTGGCATCATCAGTCATTGACTGAGGGATACAAGAAGATACATCCCTGGCTGTTTGATTAAATGGCTATGAATAGTCCTGGCTCGCATGAATTTGTCTAATCCAATGTTTCTCAGGCTTTCTAGACTAGAGACACTCCTTACTAGACTCAAGGCACCCCTCATTAGACTTGAGGCACCCCTTGGAAAATGCCAGCTCTTCATTTTCCTTCATTTTTTTAACTATGGAAAAGTAATAGGTCAATTTTTCTGTTGCAAAGGACTTAGAAAGACCACTACAGGTCAGAATGTTTTTAACACTATGGATCCCTGCCAGAAAACTCTGGGTTTATCTTGTGAATCACGTTTGAACACTTAGCAGTGCTAGCATTGTGTGGGCCCCTGGGGGACCCCAAAAAAGATCTCAAGGCACCCCAAGGTGACATGGCACCTTGACTGAAAATCACTGGCCTAATTCCTTCCTGAATCTTGTTATACCATCTGCTTCTATAACCTCTTGTGGATATGGTTTCCACAGATTAACCATGCACTATGTAAAAAAGTATTTCCTTTTGTTTGTTTAAACTTGCCTCCTGTTAATCTCAGTGGGTGCCCTGACTGAGACTTGGTAAATAACAGTTCTCTATTCACTCTTGCCATACCCTTTAAAATTTTATAGAAGACATTTTATGAAGTGGAGTCATAAATCATACTGAATGTTTCTAAATGTTTAGCCTATGATCACAAAGTTTTGAAATATGTAATTTAAGTTTGGAAAGAAACTAAGGATGACACCAAAATATGGAACGCAGATGCAGATGCAAAGTGAAAAGAAGGAAGAAAGCAAAACATTATGTTTAAGGCTCTTCATGCTACCTAATAGAAAGACTTTTAGTTTTGAAACAGTTTATCAAATAACGCTAAGAGAGTCACAGGCTGGCCAGTACTTTGTCACAGAAGACATTAATGATATTTTGACACTTAATGCCTGTCATGGTAAAAATCAGACTCAATGAGAATCTCTTATCCCACAGGTAGTTCTGATACCTGAATTCCAATATTTAAGCAACTCCCTTATTATTAAATAGGTCCTGTGCCAGAAGCTCAGACACCTATATGTTTGCCCTATTACTAACATTACCAATAATAGCTTTATTTTAAAAGTTTCAAAAACACAAAAATATAAAAAAGAAACATGCAGCAGAACCTTAGTAATTCACACTGACTGGAAGTCACATTGCAAATTACTGTGTTTTATGATTTAATACAGTAAGTAAGTGAACAAACACAATTAAAAACAAAGAGCAATGTGTCTTAAAAATGCACTTTATTCATTTGTTTGACAAGTATAATTTTGTTATGATAGTACTTCAAAGTACACTAGTAAACGCTCTGTAGTGTATTTTGCAAAAGTAATGAAGTCTAAGTAATGTGAGATTTCACTAGAGCTTTTGCTACTGCATCTTCAGTTGAGAAATAGAAAAAAGATTCTTGTATGAAAATTATGGGATATATGTTTTAGATCGCATATTTCTACTAGTTTGTATACTTGGGCTTCTAGCTAGTTTGATCATCAAGGCCTGTGATTCTCAGCCAAGGTGCCACACTACAGGGTGCCATGAGATCTCATAAAGGAGGCCATGCCATCCAGCCGCTATGTGAGGAGGTAAATGCTCTCCTCCTCAACCCAGTATTTTGCAGCTGCCCCAGCTATTCCAGAGGTGCCCGTGGCTGCTTCTCTAGGGACTGTCACTGCTTCTGACCCCAGGCAGCCCCTGTGTTGGCTTCTCCCATGCTTGCAACAGCACAGAAAACTGGGGCAGGGGTGTGTGTCTTGAGAATAAAGGGGTTGGGAATTCCTAATCTAACTCCCACCTACGCTCCATTCTGATTCAGATTAGTGAGGAGGAGACTGAACTCTACCAAAATCTCCAGATAGACCCAGTCTCTTAGGCATGCTTAAAACACACCAAGCTCATAGCAACAGCACCCAGTTCAAATACAAAAAACATGCTGGCACTCCCTTTTGCCTATTAGACTACCAATTTGGACACATGCCCTTGATTCTGGGTTCTTCTCAGTTTGGGGGGATTTGAACCTACATCTACAATTTGCCGGAAAATTGCCTTAGCCCCCGAGTATAGAGTATGCTTTCTTCACCCCGTTTGTTATAGATGGGCTATGGGACATTCAAGACTGCAAGAATCAGAAAGCCATTAGGAGACCAAGCAAATGTGAGCTTGTTTCTCTAGCCCAGTGGTTCTGTCACTCCCCTGGTAGATGGGACTCCTGGGTTTTGGCTCCTGTTACATTTGACTTTTAATATGATTTCATGGAAAACCATAATATGCATCACTGTCTGAACAAGGCTGAGAGAGTCTTTGCTAGTATGTGGCCTCCAGCCCCTACCTGCTCTGCCCCACCCGTCCTTCTCCATAAAAAGAGCAGTTATCACTAGATATTTGACCTCAGAGATATTTGTAACAAAACATGCTTGGCTGAGAATACAATCAACTAAGTATATCAGTATCTTTGGCAATATTCTTCATATCTATTGCAATGTTTGGTTGTGTTATTAAGCTGCATAGTTTTGGGCTTAACATCCCTATTTATTTGCTGTTTATGTTGAATCTATTTTTGCTGTCTAGGTGTTAGTCTGAGAGGGTTCTTTTACCACCAGAATAGGCTTTACCTTAATTCAGTGATCACATTGCTGATTTGTATGAAGTGCAGATGTGTAGAAAAGACTTTTCCTAGCTTGCAATTTGAGCTATCTTTGTCAAAGCATGTGTCTCTTATCTGAAGCTTTGCTTTACACTATTTGAAGACTGTGGCCAGGAAAAGGCCTACTACTTTTTCTAATTTGGTCAGCCTTCTTATGGACACTTTCATTTTAAATTGCATTCATTTCTATTGGTTCTGCTAGCTACCCCTTAAACTAGCCTGTGGCCTCTCCAGTGGGGGAAGAGGAGCAGACAGGACCTGGCTACACTTTCTTCAACAGACAAAATTGTTGAACATACTCCTATACTGAAATCACTGTATTTGCCACAATAAGTATAGTCAACTGACTTTGATGTTTTAGTAAATATGTGTAATATATCCGTACTATATGATACATCTCTGCCCTGCCTTCTGTGGACTTCAGACAAACATGGCTAACTACCTTTCTCTGTTCATGTATAACTAGCTTCAGTCATACAAAATTGTTCTGGATAGAGACAATCCTGGCATCAATGGCAAGCTCCCATCGCAGCCTCTGCTATTCAGGTCTCTGAGCATTTTCTTAGACCAGTCCTCAATGTGTTGAGGATGGGACTTTTTCACAGTATACTACCCTTCCCTCCCATCAAGGCCACTAATCTAAAACAGGATGAATTTAGGAAGTGAAAGACTAATTATATGCCATCACTGTAACCAAGCAAGAAGTACAGCATGTATACTGTGTGCCTGCCCAGAAAGGAAGAGTGTTTAGTATGTTTTGTCTCTAGGCCAGAAAAAAAGAGAAAATATTGGGGGGAAAAGTCAGGCTTAACTGGAAGGACTCTACAAGCACTGGTAGACACCCCTTTACAGATCTCTCTCTATATCAGACTGGGTTAGGATGGAGCACATAAATAAAATATGGGAGCTAATGAGTTAATAAAATATGGGGAAATCTGAAGCAACCTGAACTCAGATTTTTCACACTGAAAACCAGGAATGCTTGCTGTCAGCAATGGTAGTGCTGAATTCAGATACAATGGGTTATAAGCAAGGGAATTTAGCAGGGAAAGCTGTAAGCTAAATTGCTTGCATTATTTCCCCACAGGTAATGTACAGAGCTGATCCAAACAAAAATATTCTTGTGAAAATCTTAAAGACATTTCCCTGCCCCCCCCAAACAATCTCTATATTTTACTTTAAAAAACCAACAAAATAAAAATCAATAAAAAAACCCTGAAGAAAATTAAGTGTTCCTGTCCTCAACAATTAAAAAGAAGTTCTGTTTTGTTCCCCTCACCTGCTCTTTTTCCCTTTTTTCTTCCTCATTTTACTTTTTCAATTTTGCCAGTGGAAAAATGAAAAAGAGAAAGACAAAAAATAACTTTGAAAAATCTAACATTATTTTTGTCTGATTTTTCCGAAGAAATCCATTGGCTGAGTAAAGAACCTCATCAGAGGAAGCCTCTCTCTTTTTCAATTTATCTTCCTAGTCCTACCCAAAAAGATCCCTTCATAAACACATAAGTCCCAAACATGAAGAATCCATATATAAAATGTGATGATGCTGACAGTAGCACATATTAAAGCTATTGTTCCTTCTCTTGCACTTCTATTGCTGCCATCCATGGAGGGGAATACTTCCATTAATTATGATTTTTTTCTTCAAACTGAGACATTGTACTCTAGGAAAACTTAAGTTAAAAAAAAAATTAGACCAATATTGTTGTGTGCAGAAAGGCATGACACATTTCTGTTATTCCTATTGTATATATCTGATTAGTAAAGTAATTTTGCAAACTGTTGTCATCCTTTCAAAATTTCAGCAGTACTTATAGAAAGGATAGTGGTTCATTATATAATGCTCCATTAACCAGCTCTCCAGAGAGACAACCAAATATGCAGCAAATCATCAATAGAAACTTCATTTCCAATTGTCTTTAGCTGTTTAGACAAACAGTATGACATTTCTATTCATACAAGGTACAGTCACATTATCAAATCCAATTTCTTTTCCAACAGTGAAGAAAATATCCTTAAAGGTGAAAGCTTCAGTAGCAGTAAATTTGACACCATTTTTATATAATCCACTCAAAGCTATAGTAGAGGCCACAGGGAAACTTTTGTTAATTTATTTTACCAACCCCCTTCTCAAACAGAAGTATGAAGAATCAGCCTATAAATATGCTCTCATCTTTACCAGTGGAGTTTCTAAGATGTTGTTCTGCTTTAACACAATATAGACTAGATTTAAATCTGTCTTGAATTTTTTTCTTTCCTCAGCCTAAACCAGTGAAAAACAATAATGCATATTTACCTACTCTTTATAAGAGGAAATATCAAATTATTACATTTAATTAATTGTATTAAAGAAACACAGCACACACATACTAATATTTTTATGATACCATATTTCTGTATTACTTGGTTAGTCTGTTCAGTTAGGGAAAAGTTGTCTACAGATATCTTTGCAAAGAATTATGGTTTTTGGGGGTTTTTTGTTTGTTTGTTTGTTTCTTTTTTTCCTTGTAAAATAAAGTGTTACATCTGAAAATCCTAGTCAAGGATCAGGGCTTCATTATGCAAGGTGCTGTACAAAAACTGAACAAAAAAAACAGTCCTTGCCCAAAATAACATACGAAATTGTTATGGAAGTATGTAAGAGCTTCTAATGTATGTGTAAGGCAAGAGATGATGAATGGGTACAAGAAATGCGAGGAAGCTACTAGACAATACTGTTCAGTATGATAAGCAATAATCATAACACATTGATAGTCTAGTTTTTTGTAGGCATTATAGAAAAAGAGAATTTTAAGGATGCATTTGAAAGAAGATTTTTCTTTCAAGCTCTTCCTTGACTAGCAGCATGGTAGAAATTCAAAAATGCCTTAAATGTAACAAGTGGGCAACAAAGCTTGGTATGATGAGCTTATCAGAGTTCAGAGTTGACCTTTAGACAATGAAGGAGAAATAGGGTAGGACCAGGCTGCATAGGGCTTCGAAAATGAAGACAAGCAATTTGTGCAGGATGTGATAGGGCTAAGCCAGTGTATGGTTGCAGGGACAGGAGTGACATGATCAAAGTGATGGGGGAGCAAGATGATCTTTTCAGGCCCCTTCTTGATAGAAAGAGGCAGGCCATGATTGTATTTGTCAAGGTCAGAGAAAAGGGTTTTTTCAGAAATCAGGAAGTGAGAGGAAAGCCTAAGCAGGACCTTTATCTGAGTGCATGGATAGAAAAGCCATATCACAGAGATGTTTTGCAGAAGCAATTTGCAAGATTTAAATATTGCCTGGATGTGAGGACCTAAGAAAGGCCAGAACTGAAGTTGGCTACAAGCTTTAGTGATAGATAAAAGGTAATGCTGTCCAAGAAAGTGGGGGGGGGGCTAAGGGCTCCATATTAGCCATGTTAAGTTTGAGGTGATAAGAGACAGGGCTGGAGTACAAAAAAGTTGCCAGTCATCAGAACAGAGATGGCAGTTGAATGTAAATAAAATATGCACATTTATAGATGAGATAGAAAAGATACAATGTAGAAGGAAAATATGAGAAGACAAAAAGCTGTGGGATGCCTACAGAAACCTGAAGGAGGGATAAGGAGGTATACCAAAGAATGATTGGAGAGGTAATAGGAAAATCGGGAAAGGACAGCCATTTAAGTTGCAGAATGCTCAGATGCTGTACTGTTAGATTTGTGATGTAGTGTTTGGGGAGGGCAGGGGAAGGAAATTTCTTGTTTCAAGCAGCAAGGGAATGTACCTGTCTTAGTGGCAAAGTTCTTTAGACAATATGGTTCTATGAGAATCTGAAATTATTGTTTTGGCTAAGATTTCTCTGATTGGCTCTGTTCAATGACTGATGGTTATAAAGAACTTGTATATAAACAACTTGCATTAAACAACACCTGTATTTTACAACACAGATTTGGCTTCCAACAGAAGCTGACCAGTAAGCTCTCAACATCTGTTATCATTCAGCAGAAAAGTGACAGTATTCTGTCCCCTTTATTGGCTTTGAGAGGAAAATCAGTTAAAGTAATGTACATGTTTGCAGATTAATTGCAGTGTAAGCAATTATGACAGAAACTAGGCCTTGACACTTAATAAATTCTGATGAAATCATTGACTTTTTATCTGAATTCAAGAATGAAGAACTTCTTTTTATATTGTGGTTTCTTTTCAAATCAAAGAGCTTGTCAATTTCCCCCCCGAAATGTAGTGTTACATTTTACCCTGTGTGAAGCTGCTATGGTAACTAAGGAATGGCTGTCACCAGTATGACATAGCCTTATTTTTTAATGTACACAAAAAGATAAACAAACAAATATTTTTAATGAGTCTCCTACCTTTAACATTTTCAAACTGACTCACACGAATCAGAGCATTAAATCTGCACAATAAATGATGTGATTATCTTTAGGTTTTATGTATACACAACGCTACGTACAGCAGCTAAGGTTTAGCCAATGCACTGAAATGTAGGTGTTAAAAAGCATCATGCAGAGTTTTTTCTAAAATGTGTTAGCAGCAATTTGCAGGTTTCCCAATATTTGATACAAACTGAATTACTGTATGCTATGTCAATTGTGTATGGTATGCATAGGTAGAAAGAGAGATTATGTATACAGTATGGTCTAGATTGTCTGTGGTAGCCATATGAGTGGAAAGTAAGCCTTTTCCCACTGTATGCTTCACATAAGGACTGCTGGCAATCATACTGCCCTGGGCATATTACTCTGGAATAAAGGCTGGAACAAGGAGGGCAGGAGCAAATCCCTACAATTCAATGGCCACATCTATGCAAGACATTGGCTGTACAGTAGCTGAATAATACTGAGCAGTAGCGCATCACAGCACCAACAGTGCTAATATGCTTCTGTGCCGAATGATTAGGCTACTGCACAGTAGTGTCACTTAAAATACATTTGCCAGCCCTACTGTGCAGTAACTCTGGTTACTGCACTTTCATTTAGTTCTTGATTATACAAGTACTAAAAAAATGTGCAGTAACCACTGCACAGCAGTGTCTCACGTAGACATGCCCAATGTATTGTCACGCAAAGGGGAATAATATGCTTTTGGCGCAGCAAAATTCTTTTGCAGTGAGGGTTGAGGGGTTTTTATATTCTGTTATCTGTGTGATCCATGGTAGTGTCTGCCACCAATACTGCACCCCTCAAAATCAATGTCTGGGACCGGAGCCCTGCTTGGCTACCTCTCGTTATGCTACTGTGTACTGTAGGAGCATCTAGCACCCAACCATCATCAGGGATCTATTATCTAAGCACTAAAACCTAGTAAGGAATATTCAATGTCACGGTGAATAATATCCTAACTAGGCAAGATTAATAAAAGTGGGAGATGAAAGTGAGCAGAGGTCTAATAAGCATGTTACTGGGGCCTTGGTCTCAGTCAAATGGCAACATCATAATCTATGTTTTCTTTGAAAAAATTAACTGTTTTATCCTTGATATTTTGGAAAGAGCATAAAAGGTCACCAGAGAGTGTTACTAACACAAGGGTGCCTAGAGATGCTGTCAAAGCTGTTCGTAGTGATTGCAACATTACACAAGGGAGATAGACTCTGTTCCAAAAGCTATTTTTTAAGTTTTGTATAAATTACAATAATTTTATGCTTTTGTACCTAACACCCAGCGATTCTAGCCAAGATCAAGGTGTTTTTGTGCTGGGCACAGTACAGAAATGCATTAGGGATTGGGCAGTTCCCCAAAGCATTTACAATCAAAATAGGCACAAGAGGCAAAAACTAGTTTAAGAGACTGGAAACTGAAGCACTGTAAACTCTAACAAAGCCAGAAACTGATACTTTTAAGTGTCAGCCCACACTCTTAACCACAAGGCCAATCTTCCATTTATAAAAGCACAGGAAATGAACTTATTTTGGGGCAATGCTGGCTGAATGTGTATTCTGTGGAATGCACAGCCTACTCTTGCAGTTGGAAAAATGTGATGGCCTATGTAATGTTTTCCCTTTGGCTGTTGTGACCCAATCTACCTGAACCTGAAGTACAAAAGAAATAAAATGTGTCTGCATTTGTCACTTCATAAAAAGAAAGCTAAGGAGAAGATTATCAGAATCATCATTTAAGATGAAAGTCAAGAACCTGCCTGATCTGGACACAGAAACTGAAGTGTCAATATTAGTGCAGTACCAGATGAATGTTGGGAGGCACCATAACCTCACATCTGAAGAAGCTAACTGCTGCCAACATGTTGAAAGTTTTATAACAGCAATTTATTAACAAACTACTTGAAAAAGATTATGTGAGGGTGGTTTTTATTATTATGGAAGCAAATTTGGTGAGTCAGCAGGCCAAACTCTTTGCAATTATCTGTTTGAGCAAAGAATGTCATATTAATTGTATTGAGTAAATCAGTATATGATTACACAAAAAAGGAAAAATATAAATGAAACATTAAGAGCAATATTGATACCAAAAGAGCATTAGTCCAAGTTAGAAGAATCAGGCTTTAACTCTGGCATAATGCAGAAACTAAGTTTATAAACCCATCTAATACCACTGGACACACACAATGCTATAAAATTACAGATTTTTTAAATTGAAAAAAAATTAAACACAGGGCATGCTACAAAGCTAGACTGAAGTTCACTCAGAGCTGTGCGGAAAAGACTGGCCAGCATCTGACTGCACTGTGCCTGGTATATGAGCCTTTCATTTTAGGAACCAGAGAATGGGATATTTTCACTGTTGGGTAGGTACCCATATTGCTGGGTAGGTACCCATATTGTTGGCTAGGCACCCAGGGTAGTCACTGTTGGGCAGGCACCCATATGAAGGATAAGAGTCTGTTCTCTTACAGGTTGGCTGATCTCCTACACAGGGCTTTAAACTAGGTTTGTCTGGGGACAGGGATACAGAGGACAGAGAGAGCCTAGGAACAACAGACCACAAGCCATGCACTGGGAAACTCTATAAGTACTGCAGGGTCTGATAGGCACCAGGATAGGTGCATCAGCATGGGGACAAGCAGGAGGAACTCACATTCCTGCTTGCAAACAAAGACTTTGATGTGGTTGGACTAACTGAAACCTGGTGGGACTCTACCCACAATTGGGCAGTAGACATTGAGGCACGACAGAGTGGGAAAAAAGGGTGGTGGGGGGCATTGATCTCTATGTTAAGGAGCAATTCACATCCTCAGTTATCAAGATAGGATCTGAAGAGGGGCAAATTGAGGTACTGTGGGTCAGAATACAAGGGGGATGGGGTGAAAGGAAGTTAGTAGTGTGAGTCTATTACAGGCTACCACACCAGGAGGATGGGCTAGACCTGGAATTCTCCAGGCAGCTCTCAGAGCCAGTATGTTCAAGAGGTATGGTTGTCATGGGTGACCTTAACTACCCTGACATCTGCTGGGAAGAACAGTCAGCTAGATCCAACCATTCACGTAGGTTTTTAACCTGTATACAAGACCTTCACCTAGCAGAGGAAGTATATGGTCCCACTAGGGGAAATGCCTTAGTGGATTTGGTGCTTGCTACAGGGGATGACCTGGTGGGGGATCTGCAGATACAGAGTAATCTAGGAGAAAGTGACCACCAATTGCTGGAACCCACTATCCATCAAAAGGTGGGAAAGGTAACCAGCAGGTCAGAAATGCTAGACTTCAAAAACACTGACTTCAATGAGCTCAGGAGGTTAGTAAGTGGGGCGCTGAAGGACAAGAGCCTCACTGAGATGGGAGTCCAGGAAGGGGGGCCACTCCTTAAGGAAATGATCCTTTAGGCACAGAAGGTTACAATCCCATTGGACATAAAGGTTGTCAAGGGGGCCAAGAAACCCTCTTGGCTGAACAAGGAAATCCAGGAAAGCCTAGGGATAAAAAAAGAGGCATACAGACTGTGGAAGCAGGGGGTGGCCACCAAGAAGGATTATACCTACTTGGCTTACCCTTGCAGGGAGTTAGTAAGAAAAGCCAAGGCAGCAGTGGGCACTGGCCACCAATAGTTAGTGTCGACCTAGTGAACGGACACTTGGAGTGGCTTGATGTGTTCAAGTCAGCCTTCCTCCAAGAGTGCTGAAAGAATTAGCCAGTGTCATAGCAGAACCACTGGCAAAACTGTTTGAGCATCCATGGTGCTCAGGAGAGGTCCCAGGGGACTCGAAAAGGGCCAGTGTGGTCTCTATTTTCAAGGGGAGGAAGGAGGATCCAGGTAACTATAGACTGGTTAGTCTCATCTCTATCCTTGGGAAAACCTTTGAAAAAATTAAAGATTACATTTGTGTGAGTTCAGCAGGAAAAATAATGCTGAAGGGTAACCAGCATGGATTCATAGTAGGCAGATCCTTGTTTCATTTTACAACCAGGTAACAAACTGCTTAGATGCAGGAGTTGAGGTGGACGTGATATACTTGGATTTTTTAAAATTCTTTAATACAGTGTCACATCCCATTCTCATAAAAACGCTAAGCAGCTCTGACTTAGATGATGATTACACAGTCAGGTGGGCAGCAAACTGGTTAATGGGATGCACCCAGAGAGTGGTGGTGGATGGGTCGGTATTGACCTGGAAAGATGTGGGCAGTGGTGTTCCCCAAGGCTTGGTCCTCAGGCCAGTGCTGTTCAATATCTTCATCAGTGATTTGGACAAAGGTGTGATGAGCATACTGTCTGAATTCACAGATGACATCAAATTATGGGGCAAAGTAGACACACTGGAGGGCAGGGAATGGTTTCAGGCAGATTTGGACAGGCTGGAAAACCGGGCAGAACAAAACAGGATACAGTTAACAAAGATAAGTGGAAAGTAATGCACCTAGGGAGAAGGAATCGCTAACACACAAACAGATTGAGGGATGACTTTCTAAGCAGCACAGCAGCAAAAAGGGATCTTGGAGTCATAGTTGACTCCAAGATGAACATGAGTCATCAATGTGATGAACTGATCAGTAGAGCTAACTGTACTCTATCATGCATAAACAGGTGCATCATGAACAGGTCCAAGGAGGTGATATTTCCCCTCTTTGCAGCATTGGTAAGGCCACAGCCAGAGTACTGCATTCAGTTTTGGGCACCGCACTTCAAGAGGGATGTGGATAATCTTGAGAGGGTCCAGAGGATAACTGGTCATATGGTTAGGTGCCTGCAGGATAGGTCCTATGAGGAGAGATCTTCAGCTCCTGTAAGAGAAGGCTGAGAGGGGATCTGGTGGCCATCTACAACTTTGTCAGGGGGAGACAGCAAGGAATAGGAGATACTCTGTTTACCAAGGCATCCTTTGGAATAACTAGAAACAATGGCCACAACCTGACAGAGAGCAGATTTAAACTTGACATTAGGAAGACCTTTTTTATGGTATTGGTTACCAGAATCTGGAATGGATGTCCAAGTGTGGTGGTGCTCTCCCCTACCTTAAAGGTCTTTAAGAGGAGACTGGACAAACACCTGGCTGGGGTTATCTGACCCCAGCACTCGCTCCTGCGGAGGGCAGAGGGTTTGACACAATGCTCTACCGAGGTCCCTTCTGACCCTGAAAAATCTATTAAATGTATGTCAAGATCTTAGAAGCTGTTTGGCTATAACAAAGACAGTAAAGCTAGTCCCCACATTTTCAAAAACAAGATGTTGCAGATTTTTATCTGTTGCTTTCATGATTACATGTTTGAAGTAAAAAAAATCTTGTTTTGAACCGACTATGCATCTCAAAAGTCAGTATCTTTTACGTGACAGTAGATGTATCTACATGTTCACTAATGTGCAGTAGTTACTGTGCATTTAGTTTAGTACTTGCTTAATGAAGTACTAAATATGCAGTAGCTACAGTTACTGCACAGTAGTGCCAGTTTTAGTGACAATTATTGCACAGTAGCTTACAACTACTGTGTAGTAGGGTATTAGCATGATTGTTGCCTGGCACACTACTCTGCAGTGTTTTTAGGCTAATGTTCATTAAGTGTCTCATGTAAATGTGCCCAGTGTGAAGCAAGATGATTAGAAACAAGAATGTAAAAAAAAAAAAAAAGTATGGCATGTAAGGAATTAGAAATTAGGTAACATATTCTCAATAATGACAGGTGTGCATCTTATTATCTATGCAGTATTATCAATTACCATATACGAAGGCTTATGCAAATTTTATGTTGTTTTATCCCAAACTTCCCGCAAATTAATCCTGTGTATTTTTAAAGCAGAGAGCCAGTACCTTGAGAATAAGAACGTTTAGGGCAGGACTGTATTTCACTTTATGTTTCTAAATGAAAGTTACCCAGCCATATAAGCGCCATATCGGTAGGGTGACCATACATCCTGGTTTGGCCCAATAGGTCTGGATTTTGTATGCCAGTCCTGGCTGCTTGGTGAAAACTAAAGCAAAAGTCCCAGAAGCACAGGGATGCAGAGTGCAGTTCAGTGGAGAGGCGTGGTGCCTACCATAATGTGCCCGGTGCCCCTGCCTCTCTGCCTGCAGCAGTACTGCTGACTTGGTGGTGAAGTGTGTTAGGGGAGACAGCGTCCCAGATTTCCATAAAAAATATATGGTCACCCTACATATAGGGTCCTTACAAAGAGTTATTTTGCCCTCTGATGAAATAGACTTGTCCTGTACCATAATTGCTAGAACAAGCAGGTAGCTGCTATGTTTAGCCCAATTGTCTAGTGGTTAAGGCAAGAAGTAAGAGATTCAGGTTCTAGACCCCTTTTACTCAGGGGAGGCTTGAACCTATCACAGCTGTAACCGCTAGACCACCATTTAAGTAATAGCCAAGCTACCATTTATCCCTCTTCTTGAAGGCAGTTCACTGCATCATGCATTTAATATTCATTGGTTAAAATGAGCAGAAAGAAGTGGAGGAGTTCCTATTGCACTGGCAGGTAGTGCCCAAGTTAGAACCCAAGGGTTTCTGCTACTTAGGGCAGTAGCCATCTCAGACACACACGCTCTGCTTGTTCTCTTCTTCCTAGGCCCAGGTATCTCCCTCTCATGGCTGCATTAGCTGTCTTTTAGGCACATAAATTGAAATAGGATTCTGTCTTATGCCAGACATGCAACAAACATGTAACACCACACACATATAACTGTACTCTTTTTTTTTAAATATTTGAATGCGATGCCTATTTTAAGCAGTTTCCAACTGCTAGTCTTTCTATTAATACAGTGCAAATAATACTACCAGGACCCAAACCTGGACTCCCAACGAGGATTCCAGATCAAGCCATGGAGAAGTGTGCTCACTGGCCTGAAAAGTGGGAAAGCCCCCCGTGCATATTTTCACTGACACTCAAGAAGCCAAAGCAGTTGTTCCTCAAGTGAGATTTTAAGATTGCAAGGATAACTTGGCCACATTGCCCTTCCTGGCCACTCCCCTTCTCTAATGTCAAGGGGGAAGAATTGCTACAGCAGCCCTATGACTTTTGAAGATCCCTTCATGCAGGAAGAGTCCTGCAATGACCAATTACTGTGGCTTTAAAGCCCCTTCATACCAATGTCTACTAGCCATAGCTAAGCAAGGCCTAAGCCTTTGTGAGAAAAGCAAATACTTTTCAATGCATATTTTTAAATAGTCAATTTTAGCTAAAAATAATGTGTTCCCTTGCTAGAGCAGTATGGCTAGACATTAAGGATAAATGTGTTAGTAAAGTGCAAAATTCGATGTATAAAAGTAACCTTTGCTATATTTAACTTTTAAATACCTGTGTGTACTTTTAAAACATTTCTAAATGATGTCTCATGTTATGTTGACTATCTTCTTTCAAAATAAATCCTGCCCCTCAAGGATATCTATATCCAAAGTAGCTATCCTGTAATGTAGACTATAATAGCCCTTCTGTATTAAGAAGAACAGGGATAGAAATAGATACTGTATGACTAAATGCTGATTGACAGCTCCATCATATGCTTGGCTCTTCTTTAACTAAACTGCAATAAAAAGACTTCATATCATTCTACCAGGATAATAAAATAGTGTAAACAGATGTAACCTTCTGGAAGAAAAAATTTCTAGTCGATTTTAATCATAGCACAGTGAACATTTTTCAAATGTGTTACCCAAAAATCACATTAGTAAATACCTTTTCAGAAGGAATTTTTCCTTCTCAATTATCCATTAAAATGCTGTTTCTAATATAAAATTGTTGGAATACTGCTTCTATGTAAATACTTAAAGGAAAACATTTTCATGGCATGAAGGAAAGAAGCAAAAAAAAGGGGGGGGGAGGAAGAAAAAGTATGGAGACACTGACTGAAATGTCTGCTGGGTATATGTTCAAGACAGCTTAAAAGCCCTTATGAAATGAAACCTGGCTTTTGAAACTGTCAGATTTTGCCACCCTTGATACATTATTGTAAAAGTCTGAAGAATTCCTTGACAGAAGAAGTTTTACAAGGAGTAGCTGAGATGCTAGGAAAAGCAAAGGGCCTCTCTCACAAAATAATGGTTTATAATCATACACATGATAAAGAAGTGCATCATGTCAGTGATTGACAGGCACCGCTAAGTGCACAGGCAAGATGACTGCAGCCACCACAACAACCAGCTCTCAAGCCTGGCAAGAGACCTATCAACATTTCTGCCAGAAATAAGACCATTTACAAGCTGGTACCTCAATTGTCTCTCACCCTTACCCCATTTACTTCTATTGTAGTTCATTCTGTGAGATGTAAGAAAGGCTAGCTTTTATGTTGAAACCAAGGAGTTAAGATACAAGGAACAGTTTCTTTGCTATTTAGGTAGTGAGCATTAAAATAATGTACATGAATCAATGATGCTGTGAATAAAATTGCAATAACAATATAATTCCTAAGAAAAATCCTATTTTATGCATAACATTTCTAAAAGTTTGCATACATTTTAGAAACTATTATTATTTGCTTGCTTACAGTAGCACCCCTAACAAACTAGGTGCTTTTGAGGCATTCAGGAAGGACATTGGAACATACAGTCTAAGGACAAAAATACAAGTATATCAAAGTTAGGGAAGGAGGAAAATAGGTGCTTTTTGAGTCTGCTAGGTTCCTTGTAGACATCATACCAGATGTGTATCTTTTACAGAGAAATGTGGCCATAGCCAGGGTCTTGCAGTTAAAGTGCAGGGAGTATGAAGCATACTAAAGAGGGATAAGTTTTAAAGAAGGCACAAAACAACCATGGAAAAATGGACAATTGAGATGTAGGCAGACAAGAGAGAAAGGTGACAATATAAAATTAAGGATCAGTCAAGAGGCATCAGTTCTGCCTGGGGGAGTAAAAGAAGATTAATTTGCAGGACAGCAGACTTCAGTTTGACATTTGGAAAAAACATATAATAGGTGGAGTGGTGAAATCCTGGGGTAGCTTAGATAGAGAGATTATACTGTTTTCTTAACTGGAGGCTTTTAGAAGTTGGTTGAATTCCTCCTAGGGATGGACTAAGTATATTTAACTCCGCCTCAGAATAGCAAGTTGGTCTAGATCAGTGGTGCCCAACCTTTTGGTCCCATGGGCCAAATGAGTGGTGTGGAGTGGCTCCACAGGCCCAACCCAGCCAGCACCCAATCTGGCATATGGGGCCAGCTTAGCTGGGGTCTGCCTAAACAGTCTGCCAAAACAGGTCTGTTCTGGTGTGCAGCACTGGCCCAGCCAGGTCCAAACTGGCACGAGGGCCAACCCAATGTATAGCCCCATTCCACATTCTGGATTGTCCCCTGGCCCCAGCCCCAGCTTCAACTCTTGCCCCACATGCTAGCTGGGTCCTACACCAGATCATGCCTGTGGCCCCAGCACCATGCACAGGCCATGTCATCTGGCCTGCAGGCCCTAGAAATTTGGCAATGAAAGTTGGTGGAAATTTGGCCTGGAAATGTGATGGAAAACTGCCACCAAATTTCTAGAAACATTGTGAGCCCCATGGGCTAAGTGACATGTTTCTGTGGGCCAGAGGTTGAACACAAAGAGTCTAGAAGAACTCCTGATAACCCCTGCAGCCCTACATTTTCTCTGATTTTGTGAATAGATGATACAGTAATTTATTACTGAGGCCACATCTGGTGTCCAAAAATAGAAAACCTATTTTTGGACACCAGGCATAGCCTCAATAATAACAATTTTAAAAACCCCAAACCCTAGCTCATTTAACCCATAATCTAACTGGAGAGTTGAGGCTCAGATTTAAGCTGTACAGGGTTGACTCATCCATAGGACCCAGACAGTTAACCATGGATCATGGCAGGGCAGAGAAGAAGACATCAGTAAAACAGCTCCCATACCTTCATTCTTTCTTAAGGACACGTAGGAGGAGCAACTGGAGTTTTCCTTTACTCCAGTAATCTTCAGCTGCTATTTATCATCCAGTCAAGGCTGTTTGTTTGACTTGTGCCAACCAACCAGTTTGTTAAGCATTTGGTCTAGAACAGGGCAGTTCAGAGTCTCCCTCTTGAATTACAGTGAGAACTCCCTAGGCCATAACAGAGGATTTGGGCCAGACTTGACATTTCAAGAGGCTACTGTATTTCTATTTGTTTTGTTAAGAGCTGTAATCCTCCACTAAAATAAAAACAACCCCCCAAATTTCAGGAAACAGCCCAACACAGAAGAGCACCCTTGCAACAACAAATCAGGTGCCTGCATGATAAAGGGAAAACAAATGTAATTGGGAAAGAGATTTTAGTTTCAGGTTTCCCCATATGCTGTTATGTATACCAGGAAAATTAAAAAATAGATTCTTAAAATGCATGAAAATTGTTTGGGCCCTTTAAGTGGAAGGGGCATGATTTTCTAGGATGGAAGCTGCCAACTACACCAATGCCTGCAAATGGAATGAGCCAACTCAGAGTTTCCATGTTCAGATAAATTGTTCCATCTACTCTCCAAAATAGATTATGGAAGCTAGTTGTCTTCTACTGCTTCTCTGGTTCAATATTGCACTGACAGCCAAGGAAGGATCTGAAGCCACTGTCATTCAGAAATAACTACAAAAGCAATCAAACATTTATTTGGGGGGGTCAGGGGGAGGGCAGCAGGAAAGGAGTAATTACAGGAAATCCTAGGACCCTGATCTTTCACTGCCCTACCCTTTGTGTAGTTATTTCCACCAGTGCAAAATAAATGTGAAATGCTACCCAACTGGAATGGCATGGGTCTTATTATCATGTATAATGAGACTGCTTCACAGTGCTCCAACAGTTTAAAGGGCCCTTAGGTTAGCATAAATGGCACTTAAACCCACTTTAAGCCCCTTTTACACCATCACAGCACTGTTAAGCAGTCTCTGTGTAAATTAAATTCAATATTTGACTTGTGCTTTGCACACGTGTAAATGAATGCACATACTGTAGGACAATGTGGAATATTGGCCAAGGTCTTTATACTGCAGAGGAAAAATACCATTAGCAAAATACTGAGCATCTTAACTAACTTTTACACTTTTTACTGTATTCTGGCAATGAAAAGGGACTTCAGTATAAATGAGGCTCAGGCCTGGAGCCTGAGATGTGATTTTTGTATGCAAAACATCTTTACGACACTTCATATGTACCCCAACTTCAGGGGTACTATGGATAACCAGAGTGGCACACAGCAGCCTCACTGTAAACTAAAATCAAGATCTTTCATTTCTAAGGAAGAAAATTCTTTGTTTTTCCTAATTTAGTGACAAGCCTTTTTCATTCAATTGCCAGAAAAAAATAGACAGCATCACAGATCATCCTCTTTTACTAACTCCTTTTCTTCTGGAGCCTTCTTGTAGTCAGAAGTGTCTCTTTTTTTTCCCCCCGCCTCCCCCTTGCTCAACACTGGAGATGATGCTTATGCCAGCAACTTGTTAGTCCAATTGCTGAGTCTTTTCCTTTTAAATTTATCATCATTGGAGTAAGTTGGTAGCAGAGGCCGTCTCAGATATCTTGTTTAAGGACAGATCTGGAAAGCTATCTTCAGAAGAGCTGCATTTAGAATAAAGCAGTTTTGCTGGCAGTAAACACAGTAGCATATATAAGATATCTGAATGAAAACTGGCTTTATAGTATATTAGCTGAGAAACCAATAGGTGATATTCTATCCCACTGAAGTTAGCAACAAATTTCCCAGGATTTCAACCTGATTTTTTTTCCACTATAGCAATACATTTATGCTAGATGCTAGTATTGTGATCCAGAGACCCAGTAGATGTACCTGCACAGAGGTTAAAACACTGAGCCAATTATATCTATGATGCAAATCCTTTGTAACTGAGGCATGGGCTCAACCAGTTTTGTCAATTTTTCCATAACATTCCCTGACTGCTGCACTGCAATATCATGATATATAGTCTAAGGCTAACATCGTTCATTACATATTTCATACTGTAGTGCCATGCTTGATTACATCAATCTATACAAAACAGAAACTGGCAGGCAATTTCCTGTTTTCTGCCAACTGTAAAGGTTAACGTGTACATTGGCATAATGTGGGTGTGTAAATAAGGAATTTGTGTAGCCCTTTATTTAGCAGTGTAAGAAAACATATTTCAGGTCGAAGATGAATAATTTTGCTTTTCTCCAGGTGTCTATTTTCTATTTTGGAAATTTCAAGGAAAGGATTAAACATGCACAAGCACTACTTAGCAACAAAGCACTAGGGAACCATACTGTGTGTACTGTAACTTCATTTCATAAGACTATCATCACAAACTGCCAATATTTCATTACTGCCAAGATGTCTTCAGGGAAAGATGGGAGAAGTCAAGGAAGTGGCCCTCAAGACACCATCAAGACGCCCCCTGGAACCTCCCCAGCATCACCCAGGCCTCCCATATGGTAAGTTGAGCACCCCCAAGAATAAGAGACAAACAAATCCAACTTTAGTTAATCTTACAAGGAAAAACAAGTGCCTAGTGAAGAAGCCCCCATCTAAACACAATGTAGGTTTATCATCTGTTTAAAGTCTGCATTATAAAGAAGGAAGGTTTAGAAGAGCTTGCAATTTAACAGGTGAAGGAGTGATTCGGTCATTTTACAGAAAGTTGTTTTCTTACAGAAAAATGTTCACAAAATTAATAAAACCAAGTTTTTTCTTCCTTTTATGAGAATATCAAAAGCTTGTAAGTTATTTTGGTCAAAGACCATCTATTGTGTTTGTATGGTACCTAGCACAATGGGACCCTGGTTCATAGGGACTACTGATGCAATTTGATAGGAACTGGGGGAGGGAAGGAGTTCATACACTACCCAGTGACACAGCTGTATATATCTGCAGGCCAAATACTTCTCTCAGTCACAGCTATAAATCCAGAATGATTTATCAGTGATTAGAGGTATTGTGGATATTGCACTGAAAGAAGACTTTGGAGAAAGATCTGGTTTGAATACACAATCTTTAACCAAGCGTTTACAACATTTTGAACTGATATATGACACATCTTCACTAGCAACTTGGTTTGTAAGCATACATAACAGAATGCCACTTATGCCCACACCGATTATCCAGACTGTCCAGTTACCTGAACACAGGATGTGCCATCAACCTATGTGGTACATAAGACACGTGGAACCGATTGTGACTAAAAGGGAAAAATACTTAAAATAATCAACAAATGGAAAAAGAAATTATACATATGTTGCATACATTACATACCATAGTGTTTGTTTAATGTTTTACATTAACTGAAAGATTTAATTTTATAAATGGGTTTTGATCCCAACTAATATGAAGAATTGACTTTATACTGTATTTCAATGTAATGGCTATTAAATACAAATATTAGTGAATATTTATTTGAATTGTATATCCATTTCAATTTTGACATGCTCACCTTCTGTATTTGTTCCAGAGTGACATCTATTTTTATGTTTTCAATCTATTATTAGAGAGGCCAGACAATAGAAAAGTACTTGAACTGCAGGGGAAAAAATTATGGAAGAAACATGATATCACAAACTTGAGTCCCACAATCTTTTATAAGAGACTATAGAGAATGGTGCAGAAGTTTAGTCCTAAAAGAATTAATAGTACCCACTGCTAGAAAATAAGCATGTTTGCAGCTGCACTGCTCTGCTTAGGCTTCTGAACTAAAACCTCAATATGAATTTAAAAAATAAGTTATAAAACTACATATTGAAGAGCCTTCACAACTCTTGAAAGTGGAATAAAGGGGGCTGCTCATGAATAAAAGCTCATTTTACAAAAGGTTGTTTATGTGCCCTATTATTGTGGGTCAACTAAACTTTGCCTCAAGACTCAAATATCTGCTAAAGAAGTCAGCAGGAGATAATTGGATTTAAGTGTACTTAGAGAAACCATTGCTCTCTGCCAAACAGAAAGGGTTTATCTACAATTTTTAATTGTCACCCTATTTTTACAGAGTGCTGAAAAGGGTGGGGGGGAAGTTACTCAGTTGTTAGTCTTTGTACTCCTATTGGCATTATTTTGGGTATCCATTCTTAACTATTGCTGTGGCATATTTCAAGCCAAAATATGGGCTGAAAATGGAAGCACAATTAATGCAATTAAGCTTCTGAACAAAATGCCATGAACTGGTAGCCATTGGCTGCATATCCCTGCTAGCAGTGAAGTGAGCTAGGGAAATATCCTTACAGAAAAAAATCAGAATAAGTCAAATTTCTAGTTGCTTTTAGAGATTCAAGCTAAAATTCACAGACGCAATTAAAGAATATAAGAAAAATTGCTATGATAGATGAAAGACTTGCTGTGAAGATTCCAGAGGAAAGTTTCATGTTGAAACTTCATGTTGAAGTTTCATGTTGCACTTTCCAGATGAAATAGCCAGGTGGAGATTTGGAAGGGAAGGCACACAAAATGACTGAGAAGTTTACAAATGCTGCTAGAGGCATAACAGTCAAGGTCTGCACTAAAGGTGACAGCAGCAGGGACCAAGACAGTTGTGGCTTCAGCAGCAGAGTCAACAGCAGTTTAGTAGACCCACAGGTGCATCCTCCCACCACTTATCATGCTGCTCCATGAGTGCAGCCAGGCCTCTTTTTCCTTTTTAATAGCATTTTAATAGCTTTTGAAAATCACAGGATCACAATTTCCTAACACACCTAATGAAACAAGGACCAGGGGTATGAAGAGAAACCTCTGCAACTACAAACAGCAGATACTTGGTGGGATTCTTAGGAGGACATCTTACAACAGGATTTGGAGGTACTTACAGGTCTGAACCTCAGTAGTTAAGTGCAAAGGTATTTGGGTAGGATGAAAAACAGTTTAGATGGGTGGATCAGCTTATTAGAAAATGAGAAAATGCCACCATCTGATCAACACTTAATTACTTTTTGTAAATATGAAGCTATTTCAGTATGTCAAAATGAATATACTGTAATTATTTTTCTTCTTCAGAGGAACATTAATTTCTTGAGGAGGAATTATGCTAATCTTTACATATATTAATAATTGAAAATTGTGTAAGAAAGTAAGATTTAGCCTGTGTGAATCAGATCCTTAAGAGTGATTGATTTAATATAATTACGTTTTAATAATTGTGAATGTAATCAGGGCTGGTATTTTTATTGTAAGAAAGCCAGTTAACTGTGTGGGATTTGTAAAGATCAGTTCAGAAACTGAAAATACTGTACCAGTGTATTTGTACAGTGACTACAAGAATGGGTTCTAATCTCACCTGGGGCCTATAAATACCACTGTAACACTATTGCTAATAGTAGTAATATTGGTCTTTTTGGCATAGCAATCCCTATATTCCTATTTTTGTATTCATACTGGAGCTTTAAAATTTTCCAAGGCACTTTCAGAGGTACTTTCTCTTAAGATAAAAAAATCCCAAGTGTTTAACCATAATCACTATTGGGAAAATACACTAGTAACATACACTTTAAAAACACTTATGAAAAGCTACACTCCTAATACTGGGTAAATAATGTATGTTTTAGAAACACTTTTGAATACCTATTCACTTATTAGGCTGGCATGGTCCCAAAGCAGTATTGACTAAACAATAGTGCTTCTATCGTGGTCTGGTATATGGTCAATCAAGTAAACAATATGCATTTTTTTTTAAATGACTGAATGTGTACTTACACAGTAGATCATTCAGACCCATTATGGTCTTCCAAGTAAATAATAAATGTTCTAAAGTCCATAACTACATATTTAGGCAATACATAGCTGTTAAATTTCTATACAATAAATAATAAGAGCTGTAACAATACCACAATCATGGGGGTTTACCCTATAATGTACACAGCCACAAAAAGATTTTGCAACTTCTCAGATACTTGAAGCAGATTTTTCCCCATTTTTTAGAATGTTTTGTTTGTTTGTTTGTTTTTAATAGAAAGACGTTAAAGGTGGTGGGGGGAAGGGAAGAAGTGTTACTTTTCAAGAAACAATAATTTTGTAAGATTACAGTACCCTTGCAAGAAATACCATAGATGAAGCCTATTCCCAGAAGCTTCTACAAAGTTGCCTATACCTTAGCTCATCAATCTTACCCACGTTACTTTTGTCATCAACAGACCTGGATGAATTCTACAGCTAAAAGACAGTTTGATATTGTCTGTGACTCTTTAAATTATAGACTGGCAAAGGTCCACAAGCTTTTCTTTCTGGTTGCTCTACCTGTGAATATATTAATGTTTTAATATATTAACTATTTCTATGCGAGTGTTCATATGTAGGGAGGCATCCACGGTATTCACCCAGCTATTCTGAATGCTCTCATTTTTCTCTTTATTTATAAGTATTTCACTAGTGCTGACAGGAAACAGGAAACCTTGTAAGTGAACAAATACCTTCTAGAGATAAGAAATGTCAAATTATCTAATTAGTGAAGTTTGATCCTGACTCCCACTCTGGACCCTTAATGCCAGGTGGTAGAAGGGTGAAAGTAATATAAAGGACTCAGAGAAGCCCTGATTTGGCTAAGGGAGGAGCCACCTAACATAGTGACTGGAAAACAGACATAGGTTACCCTCCAGTGCCTTCCACAAGCTCTAGCAGGAATGCATGAAGAAGTGCATTGTGGCAGACCATAGCACGGAGAACTTCAAAGGTTCTGGGCAATTCTGTGGCCCACCCAGTAGCACATGGAGATCGATATAATTTAGGCAAAACTGGAGTTTCCCCAACATCTGGAACAATCCAAGATAGGCACAAGTGTCATGAAGGTCTCAAAGACACAGCCCAGAACCTTACCTTTTCATAGATTTCATAGACATTAGGGCTGGAAGGGACCTCGGGAGATCATCGAGTCCAGCCCCCTGCCCAAAGGGCAGGAACTCAGCTGGGGTCA
>NW_017728947.1:66365620-66368775 GCF_001723895.1 Crocodylus porosus | reverse complement strand
CAGGCATGGGCATCCCGTGTGACTGATGAAAGACTGACACAAAGTACCTATTTAATAGGTTGGCTTTTTCCTGGGCGTCAGTTGTCAGTTGAATAACGAGTAGCTGGTGAATTAACCAGAATCTGAAATACATCTCATAAAATATAAGAAACAATGTTAAATAATTAGCTTATTTGAAATTTGTTTTGGGGTATGGTGAACAAGGTAGGAAATCTGGGGGTAGATAAAATTCACTAAACTATTACCCACTTATGGTTTCTAGAGAAATCATTTTAGTCGTGCCACTGTCAAAATTCCATATTTTTGCAGTGAAAACACAGCCATCTTTCTGCTAGGAGAGGAAAGAATGGTTGATTTCCATGGAGCAAGCCATGGAACTTCCCTCAGGCTTCCTCTGAGATCCATTTACAACCCACAGTCTGCAAGAGACAAGTGTGCTTTGCACAAGCTCTGGAATTTCATCCTTAGTAATTTGGCTCTACTAATGCCATCTATCCTAGCTACAGCTGTCTCTGAAGTGGCTGCTTCCCTCCCATAGATGACATCTATAGAAATAAGTAATATAGTAATACCGTATAATAGTTTGATATAATCTCTATTTAGTAGCATAGCTATAGAGCACAAATCCTTTTTTTTTTGGAGGGATCAGAGGGGCAGAAATTACACATAAGTGTATTTGACTGTTCATAGAAATCAAATGTGAAATGTTAACTGTAGAAGTGGTCTAAAAATGGATCTAGGTTCTTACAAAAATACCTACCCTGTATTTTTAATTTAAAATTGAAACAGATGAAAATGCTTGCCTACATTTTCCAACCAGCCTTACAGTTCACAGAGAAAAAAAAACCGTGATAGAGATTTTGAGTTAATAAATAACCTTTTGGGGGAGACCAATTATTAAGACATTTTACACAATCCTTTTAAAATATTATTAGTAAAGTACAATCGGGGGTGCATCTTTTTATATTTGGAAATGTTGTAAGGATATCAGCACTCTATAATATCTAATAATGCACTGTCTTCTGGCATCTTATTTTTTAATAGGTCACAGCCTTCACTATTAAAATGTTCTTTTACATATTTTTCCATCAAGTACACATGATTGTTTGTTATTGCATTGTTCTTAGAAACTTGATCCTACACCATTCAACTATAGGGAGAGAGTCCACGAGTAGAATAGGAGTAGAAACAAGTCCATGATTTAATGCTTTAAAAATGAAAATAATTGTATTCAGGAAATAGAATGAAATTAGACCCGAAATCCTACAGCTGTTTTTCAGGTTAAAATTAAATTGAAACCAACAGACAATTGGGACCATAAATTTGGTACCTGTAATTATTTTTAAAAATATAGGATAAAAATAGGAGTTGAACATAGTGTCACCTTAAGTAGTATAATCTGTTAAATATATAAAACACCAAATGGTTATCAGAATCAAACTATGCTGTGACAGCTCTAATAGCTACCAGTCACAAAGCCACAGTGGAAGAACAAATGCTGAGACATCAAAGTTCAAAGGATCAATAGATAAGTAGCATGTTATGTGATAGTTGAAATTAGATCCTCTGAGAAATAAATCTAGCCCCGTAATAAAGAAAGTAATCCAATGTGTTCAGAGAACACCTCCATATAAGATTAGATACCAAATATTCAACATGTAAAATGCTGACAATAAGCAAATCCAGGGGCATATGTTCCCAAAACAGAACCCTCATTAGTCAGTGTCTTTTTTCAGACACTGAGTTCATTTAGACTGTTGATTTTGGTAGAATTCTACCAAAAAAGGTTACTATCAGGTTGTAAGATATCAATCAATTTTTTTTCTTATTAGTTAAGTTATGCTACTATCTGCTCAGAAGATTTCTATCATTGTTTAATATTTTACCACTTCTGAATACTTCCTTTTTCTTGCCTCCTCTTCTGCGGAACAGAATAAAAATACAGACTAGGGGGCCCTATTTTGAGAAGAATCAACCAGCCATATGTAGGTACAATTACAAATACATTCTACAGAACCTATAGAACCTAGCTATCTAACTACAACTGCATTCCCCAAATGTGGCAGTTTGACACTCAACCTTTTCTTTAAATGACCATAAACAACAATATATGTCGGCACAGATTCAGTGATCAGTTTTGACTCTAAATAGTCAGCACTTCATTCAGTTGAGCCAGAAATAAGACATTCAAGAGCATGCAAAAGGATTTAAAATTCAGTGTTCTGCACATTGCTGTTGATTTGAAAACAGGCTCATATTCACAGATTATTCCACAGAATTGCAGATATTTTTTTAACCCTTCAGAAACCCATCTGGAAGTGAAGAGAGGCAAAGATAGATTCTATATTTCAAATGAACCAGTGAACATTGATGCTTTCATACTATAAAATGTACATAGCCATTTTTTATTAAAAGTAAGGAAAAATTGAAGGTTGCAAAATAGAAGCCATTTTGTTGTTCATTTTCACAGAAAGAAGCAATATTAATTTTGCATAGTTCTAATACTGATTTACCTACCTACTATGTTTTTTTCTTGCAATGAATTAGTCATTGTTTGAAAATAAGCTACTATTGAATTACTCTCCACAGTTCTGTGTTACCCCAAGGAGAAGGACAAATGGGGTACATACAAACATTACATTTAGAGACACCTAACAGTCTACTTATGCAGGCATTTGGAGTGTGTAAATTGGCCAAGAAAGATCATAACTCATTTAGTGCATCTCAGGAGGTACATTTAGATCAGCACCTCACCTCCCCCTCACCCTCCCATACCAAGTTACTTACCTCAGGCTGCCTTTGCTGCTCCCAGAAGTAGCAAATGGCTGTATGCACCATTCTTGGTCTAGATTTAGGCGGCTTAAAAATGAACGCTTGTTCACACCCATGCTGACTTAAGTCTACGTGACACTACAATGTGTATCTGAAGGAAAGGGAAGGGATCTGTGAACTATAGAAGGCTTTGTTGTTTCTGCGCATTGATTATCCTGGCCTTGACCTAGCACAGGTTAGTGCAATATACAGAATCAACCTGTGAATTTGGACTTCCTTATGTGACTTATGTGAACGTCTGTTCACCAGAGTGCCCCAAGGGATGACGAGGTCGAACGGTCACAAACTCCTGCAAGACCGTTTCAGGCTGGACATAAGGAAGA
>NW_017728947.1:66350485-66365505 GCF_001723895.1 Crocodylus porosus | reverse complement strand
AGTTCCTGCCCTTTGGGCAGGGGGCTGGACTCGATGATCTCCCGAGGTCCCTTCCAGCCCTGATGTCTATGAAATCTATGAAATCTATGACTCTATTCACTGAGGCACATAACTGCCCCAGGGCCTCTACATTAGCTCTGATGAATCACATATGGGAGTGCTTGGTTAGTTCAGAGCTTTGGGGATGACTCTTGAAACATGAGACTTTATGTCCCTTCTAAATCCCTTAGGCTAAGGAACACAAAGGTAGATGTCCTCATAATACATGGCTTATAGGTTAAGCAGAGACATTCAGAAACCCCATAGTGGAAGTGCTCTATTGTGCTTTACTTAAAGCACTTTAAGTTAGAGCAGGAGTGAACTGAACAGACATTTGCTGTTAGGTGGAGGGGGCTTGGAGCCTGCCCACACTGGCCGAGACCAGCAGGCTGGAGGTGCTCCCACACACCTCCTAGGCAGCTGCCAGACTGATCCCTCTTCCCAGCTCCACCCTCTCCCTCCCCACCAGCTCGTGACTGTCAACAGTAGCTAGAGGGAAGGGAGAAGGGATCCCCTTGCCATACACCCCCTACCAGATTGTTGGGTCAGGTCTTGGGAGGGGCCAGGCTGGGTCTTCGTAGAAGTGGGGCTCCTCCCCGCAACCTCTTGACAGCCAGGAGCTCCAATCTGTGACAGCCCAGGGGTGAAGCTGACCCCATGCTCACCAGGAGCAGACAAGCACTGGCCATGGCTAGGACACTACCCCACGAGGGGCCCTGGGATGCTTGGGAATGTAATCTACCTGGACTCATGGTGGGATTTGGTACAGATTTTGATAAAGCATTCTAACCTAATGTGCTTTAGTCTGATACCCCATCCATCCAGGGTTAACTTAAAGCAGGATCCGCCATTTTTAAAGTGCTTCATGTGCCGTGAACTTCTGTTCTGTTGCAACTGTAAAGTGCTTTCTACATGCTTAATGGATGATAAGTGTAACATCCATACCTAGCCATAAGCATCTTATTGCCTGATTCCTAAATCCAAAAGAGAATTTAAAACAATTACATAGTCAGATCTGTGTAAATTATTAAGACTTAAAATGACTTTAATGAAAAAACTTATTCTATAGAGGATAACTACTTTAAAATGCAGCTGTAAAACTAAGAAGCCCAGCATTTTGACTCCTCTCCTACTGAATTATTGTACTGGGCATTTGGCCATGCCCATTCATAGACTCTTATAGAAATGGCACTTTTGGTTTTCCCCTTTCTATATGAAACTGGATTTTCTTTTCTGTCTTGTTTCTTCTCCAGGGCCTCCAGACACTGAAGCTACAGATGTTTCTTCAAACTGAATATGTTCAGTCTTAGCAGGCAATTCTTGGTTTACAAAAACTAATTTTTCTAGATTTTTCTTTTAAACAAAATTCTTGTTCAGCATCTGGTAAAGCACTGCAAGAATTTCTAAAAATCTACGCTGTCCTCCAAAAGCTGGGCTGTGTTTCAGTGCCACAGTGTAGGCCTAAAACAATGATATACAGTAACATTTGTTGGTTGGTTGGGTTATTTTTTAAAAAGAAGACGAATACCAGAATTCCTAGGGCTGAAATGAAACCTTGTCTATCATTCCTGTGATGTTAAATCAAGTGGGCTCCAGTACAATTCGGGGTGTTCAAAAGCGCAAAAGACAAAACAAAGTAATCTGACAGGGGCTTTACTACCAGGCTAGGTATACATACAATTGATATAAACAAACAAAAAAACCCAATCATTTCTATTAATTTCCATCTGCAACTATATATAATTAACTGAGAATCCAATTTCACATTTATAACTTAACAAATTAGTTTAGTGTTGCTGTGGGGTTAGTGCAAACACAACAGTTTGTTTCTATGTTGCCTCCTCAACTATATAAAAACAGCATTTACTAAGGGAAATGGAAATTCACTTTAGTCATGAATGCTGTGCTCAAGTAAAAGTTCTGGAATTTAAGAAGCACTTAGTTGCTGCATTAGTCCATTTAGGATGTTTCAGCGTCTCAATTGACTGTAATTCCAATCTGCTCAAGTGCCCTGTTAATGACCTTCCATCTCACAGCAAGCTCAGGAATTCAGTGTTTATACTTTTTTACTATACCACAAACAGACTGAAGGACAGATTCTTTTCATTCTATCTTTACTGTGGCAGAAGGGTGTAAACTGTTACCACTATTTCAAGTGAAAAAGGCTAACCTTCGTGTCTCCTAATGAAAGCAATCATTGACAAAACAAAATCAACAGATCCAGCTAGAAGGGAGCCACTTAAACGATCTACATTTCTTATTGTCCAACACCCAGTAATTATATTCATGCTATCTAAACAAGCAGTAATGTTTATCCACACTTTAATGCTAGTGTGGCAATATGAAGAACGCCCTTAGTTCTAGCTTTATAACTGAATATCCAACATACAAAAAATGAATCTAGACTACAACCAAGCTTTTGACCCAGTCCTTCACCAAAAGCACTCTCTAGAATTCTAGGATAGTTTATATTATGTTACAAACTGCTTAAGAGGACCAGCTTTTCATCTGGTGTAAACTGGCAGTGTTTCACTGAAGTCAAGGGCTACAGTGATTTATAGCAGCTCAGTAACTGAGCCAGAATTTCTATCTTGCTAATAAACATGAATAGTTAAGTAGCTGCTACATATTTAAATCAGATGTCATGCCTATCATAATTTATACTGATTTTCTTGAGGGGAACTACATTTTAATGGAAAAAATATATAATCCCAGAACATGGGCAAAAAATGTTCTAAAAACAGAAATCCACACTTGGGCATAGTGGAAGATTTAGAAGTTACTGTAAGAAGAGGTAATTGTAAGGTTTTTTCCTGCTGTAGGAAGTTTGATAATGCATGTTTCTGGCTGACTTTTTCAAACTCCACTTACTCAATAGTCTCATTGGCTTCAATGCAAATTACACAAAAATTGCAGAATAAAATACATACAGCATATCCAAAGAATTAAGCACCATGATTATCAGAAAATGTAAGACCATTTAGAATTTTTGTATTTATTCTGCTTCGTCATGTTGATGAACCTCCTGCTGCCAAGAAAAGTATAACATTTCCAGATGATAATTAGTACTCCAAGTTCTACCTTTAGTGTACATGTAGCCTCACTGAATATAAAATGGTCATATGAGGACTTGATGGCAGAATGTGGCCTTTACCATGCTGCAGCCAGACAATTATAGTAGCATGCTAAGGTGGAATCAAAGTTTTCAAAATGAGGTTGAGTGACAATTGTTGATGATTTGTGCAGCTTAATTTCCACTTCTAGCATAGAATAGAGAGCTTCCCAGAATTCCTGGAGGTGTGGACCTGTTTTAAGCACAATGTACACCAGCCTACTGAGAGGGCAGATCCACCTTCATATCACTGCCAACATGGGATTATGCCTAAAAGATACAACTTGGAGGTCTGCCAGAATAACTGGTTTCTGGCACAGGCATATTATACAGAAGACATTGAAAGAAGCATTTCAAACCTGGTAGACAGAAGCACTTACAAGAGCACTTAACCTCAGTTATTTAAGGACTTTCAGTACTTATGATTAAGCACAGGGTACGATTCTGTGACTTCTACTCACATTGGTTAGGCCTTTATCCATTGAATTCCACAGGACTCCATACAGAATAAAGTGCCATTCAATATAAGTACAGTAAGTATAAGAACTGGCCTAAAAAGAAAACTTTATTTATGGTTCAATCATGAGATCACAGTTAATCAGACTCAGACAGACAGTAAGCATTCACTCTGCAGAACTTCTTATCATTCATTTAAAGCCAACAGCCATAGCAAGTCATAAGAAAATTATAGGACAGTTATAGTCAAGCAATGTGTTGGTTCATGATCATACAGGTTTGAAACTCATATAAATATCATGATAACATTCTGCAGCAAACAACAGTTTGTTTATGAGAAGGAAGAAGAAAAGGAGGTTTTGATCCTAATGCTTACTGACCTATAAACTGTCTTGAATTGTAGAAATTCATAACTTAAATCAAAACAGATGATAAAGGCTCAGTTACTGCTTGTGGTTAAAATGAATGTTCAGTAAGGACTAAAACCTGGTTCACCTTTATGTATGTAAGGGCCTTGTCAAACATCTACTTTCAACAGTTGCAAATTTTGGGGATGTTGTCATGTTTAAAAGTTAGTAGGTGTTAGGGTGGTATCACATGTATTAGGGACAGACATTACACATAAACCAGTTTTAGTAATTGGAAACTTGTTTAAACCTGTGACAGAAGAGCAGTCCAATGCATATAAACCAATTTCAAAACAGCCAAAACCAGTTTAAGATAGACCTGGACATATGTAGTATCAAACTTAACTGATTTAGTTAACTTCAGTTTGCTTCAATCTATGTAGCTCAGAGAAACCTAAAAATTGAATCTGTTCAGCCCCTGGCTTTTTGACTGTCTGTGCTTAGCAATGTTGACTTGCAACAGTTGCAAATCAATGGGTTATAGTGACCTAGTAAAGTTAGGACATGTTAAGGAGATAAGCCATGCCTGAAAGGGAGCAACTTTGTGATGTTAAGAGGACACTTAACATGTGCTAAACTGCTTGGACCTGTGGGTGCTTCAGTTTTAACTACACCCAGTAAGTGTTCAGTTGAATGCGTGACACAATTGTAAGTAGCATTTATGTAGCCATGTAACTTTTGGCGTTTGGCAGTTGGGATTTTATTTCCACCTGTGGTAGAATAAGATCAACTAGGTACCCCTATGCCTACCAGCAGAGGTATAACAGCCATGGTTTGTGGCTTGGATGTCAGTGACAGGGGTCTCCAGCTGCAGCAGATACTGTTTCTGTATCCCCTCTAAGTGGGCTTCTTGGGGTGGTGCCTTGGTCACCCACAACTTGCCATGTTTCTGCCTACCAAAAGTAAAACAAGGGTGAAGTAGGAGGTTCCCCACACCTTACTACCAAAAAATCTAGCGATTAGGGAATTTTCCCAGAAACTCAGATACCCGGGTTTTATCCCACTGTCACCCAGAGGGGGTTTGAACCTGTGCCTCCCATGTCCCAACAAATTGAAGGAGACACAATCGATACAAAAAAATTTATATGAATGCTGTGCTTTTTCACTGAGTATATGTATATATGCTCTGTTTCCTAATGCTCTTATGGACTTCAAAACATCATTCGCAATAAATCAATGTTACTCTTCAATAATCAATAGCTGTGCTATATAGGTGCTTAGCAGTGCTTAACCCAATTTGCTAGTAGTGACCAACCATTGTTTCAATCAGGCTCTCACCTTTGAAGCTACACTAAACAGGAACAATATGAGGCCTTGACTTAGGAAGGAAAAATAGCTAATTATACTACCTCCTCACAGTACCAGTTTTCTTCAGGTCAAAATATTTCCCATTTTATTGAACTTAATATGGTACAGCTGTTTAGAATTAATGACATTTTTTTTATTATTCTCATTGTGGTAATATTTTTAGAGCCAAATTAAGGCGTGAGGGCCCCATCTTGATAGGTACTATGCAGAGCTGGAATAAAAAATGGTCCCTCCTTTGCGATCTTAAAATCTAAATACAATCAGAATATTTAACAAAAAGTACTGTATTTTTTGGAATCAAATCTAGTCCCTCAGATACATAAACAAACATATGGAAGCACTGTTGCTCAAATCCAATGCAAGTAGCTGTATAGAGGAAATCATTTGTAGTGCACGGTGACAAGTTTTATTACGCCTACAAAACTCAGGAACTATGCCACATACTCTTCAGCACCATCTACTGACACCTTCTTTGCTCACTATTACATAACGAAAGCAAGAACTCTGCTGTAATATAATTTTTACCTAACTTTTTTTGAGGGGCTTGGAGAAAGTGGTTTATGCCAATTCATATTTTCCCCCACCCACTGAAGAGCTATCTTCAGTATACAATCAAACCCACTCTGCTAAAATAAAACAAAGTGTTTTTTTTCTCTTGGCAAACTAATTCTCCTGCTGGATGCAGACATCAATGTTCTTCAGCTAACATGCTAGTCAGTGTTGGTACATTATAACCCAGAGTGAATTATAGTAACAATTTAGAGTTATGATGCCATATTTTTTAGGTTTTGAGAAGAAAACACAATGGGGAAAAAGTTTTGTATATTTAGTCTCTTTGAAAATAAAACAGAAGCTTCATACCTCAGTAATTACATGCCAGAAAATTCCTGTATTTTGATTGTTTCATCCTTTAGCTTTAAAAATCAACACAAGTTTTCTCATTTAATGCTAGAATTACAACTCTGTGTTTAATGTACAACTGCTGCCACAACAACTTAAACTGTGATTTTTCTACTAAAATATTTACGCAAGCATAGGAAGCATCAATACAATGAATATAGCATGCATTATGGTCACAATACTATTCAAATACATGTGTGCACTCATAAAATCTCTAATTACACATACACTGTATTTTATATTACAAGAACAACCTTAACTCTTTATCAAATGACCAATTCCCATTCATCTAACAGGGATATGCTTATAGCATATTAACTAGAACATCAGAAAATGTTGACATTCTTTGTACTACAGATACGTTCTCTTTTCACTCCCTTCTGTCTTCTGCAGTGAATAGAATTCTTCGGCCTGGATGAATACGATACCCTGGAACATGATCGAATACATGAAAAACAGGCAACTGAGTACAGGTGGACATGTGGTTTGTGATGAGAAGGGGTTGTCTCTTATTCAAAATGGGAAGGTCAGTGAAGGAAGGGCTATGTAGAGATTCTTCATGGGATGGTTTGAATTTTTGGGCTCCTTGCGACTTAATGCATTTAAGGAAAAGTGTTGTTTCTGAACTGTATATGCAGCTTATCTTTAAGTGTCTTGACCTTAGTGCAGAGCAACATAGGAGATGTTTGAGTCTGATATGTATAGAGAAATAAGATTAGAATTTAACAAAACTTAGAACAATAATTTGACTCAGAATAAAGCCATCATTTTTAAAATATCTTACAACATGGAAATTAGAAATATTTTAAATCAGAAAAATCAAAACATTTCCATTCAGTTTCTCTGACACAAAATAGAGAAACCAGCTGACCCACTACATCCAGGGGCTTTAGCGGTTTTCTGGGTCCCTGTTCCAGAGTCAGGAGCCCAGATCTTGAAGCTATGTCTACACCTAATATCATGCTGCTCCCAAAGGAGAACATCCTTGAACATGTTTGTCTCTATCCATCTTGCTCATGTGCACCAAACCCCAAAATTCAGTGATAATGCTCTGCAGAAGCTCTCAACTATGCCAGAAAGGGGTCTTGAGAATATCCAAAGGAGTATCAAAGGGCAGCTTCACTTCTGCATTTCAAGTGATGCTTTCAAGCAAGTTTGGACAGGCAATGTGTGCCAGGGGCACAGTACAGATATATCTAGGAATGCTCCAGCTACAGCCTTGACTCTTGATTTTCCAGGCTTACAGCAAGGGAGTATAGAAGTCCTGGGGTTCTCAGCTTTGATGTAATCAGAATGACAGGCCTGACCAAGAGCTGCAAATTCTGGACACCTCTTACTAGCCCTGAGGTACCCCTTGTAGTATGAGCCATGAACCCTGGAAGGCTGGGTTTCCAAACAGCCTTCAAAACCAAAAATGCTTTGGTGGAATTGTTTTGAAAACAAATCACGCAAGTGAACCGTTTCAATTTTGGCAACCTGGTGTTTTCTAATAAAAAAGCATTTCATTAGAATTTCTGAGAAATGCTGAAGAAGATATATTTGACTTATAATAGCTAGGCAAGATTATCTATGGCCCATCAACCATGACTTGTGCTTTGTGATCTTAGTGGATAAGATCACAAAGATTGTGTAGAGCATACAGGTGTGAAAGGTTTCTGGTATAGAATAAAAAAGTAAGACTACTTTTTTCAAAATATTCACTGTGATCTTTTAGATTGTGAATCTAAATTATAAAATATTGTGGATCAAAACAGATTAATGGAGCTTGATAAGATTATGGATGGGATACAGAAGGGAAGTCCTGGCTATCCAGTTAGATGTGGTAATGTGTGGAGTTATGCTAGTTGTCCACAGGTTGCAGAGCAAAATAGAGGATGGTTGGCACTTCCCACGCTTCTGGGCTTTTCTGGTTGTCATGTAGGGATGAGAAGGAATTTTTTCTCTCTCCTGTTGCTAGAGGTGTGGGAGGGGGGAGGAGGATTTTTTGTCCTTAGAAGCATTGGTTACTGGCTGCAGCCAAGGCTGAGGATTTCGAATGCTGGGACTAAACCCTGAGGGTTGGTTCTGCACTAGAGAATCTTGCCCCTCTGCTTTGGGTCAGACATTTGGGATCAGGAAAAAAAATTACCCTATGGACAGATTGATAAAGACAGTAGAAGGTTTTATCTTCCTCTGCAATGGGATGTGTGGCCCTGTTTCCCGGATCTCTCCAAAGTATTTTATCAAAACTTGCAGGAGCAGGACACTGACCTTCACTGTCACCAGTTTTAGCTGTGGCACATGGGGGTTCTATGCCTTGCAGTTATGTGGCACGGTTGATTTGTGTAATTTTAGTAATAGGTTAGACAAGGATTTGTATGGCATCATTTGGACAGGGATAACCCTTCTTCAGACAGGGAGACGGACGACATGCTCTCAGGAGGTCCCTTCCAGCCCTACTTTTCTATGATTCAATGAAAAGGCAGATTGTTTAGCCAAATTATTTTTTTATAAATCCATGAAGAACAGTTTTTTTCTAAAGTTTGTAAGGATTTTGCCCATAAATACTATAGAGTATGTTCTATATTTGGACATATGGCTATTTAAGAAGCTTTGATTTCTTTCTGCCTAGGCACCCTAACATACTTCAGCAATATTAAAAACATAGGAGTATGAACATGCTAAACATTAAGCAAGTGCTCAAACAATTGGCTGAATTGGGGGCCTAATGCCTAAAAAAAATTCATGCAATTACCTTTGTTAAATCTTTCAACTGTCCAGACAATCACTAAGTGATCACCTCAGTGTCAGACATGTGTATCAGTGCTACTTGTAGTGCCTAGACTAGCTCTTTTCTCTGTTTATTTTGCTTTCTGTATACAAAATAGTTAAAACTGCATGCACAAGTAGCTACTTTGTTCAAGTAGCTACTTTGGCCAATTTGTTCAAGAGGTATTGATAATGTCCTATTCGCTTTCATTTCCCTCCACCAAACATACAAAATAAATTATGGAAAACTAACACATTCTTGTACAAGTAAGTTTATGTTACAAAATACCTGATCACAGGGCACTTGTTATCAGTTTCAGCAGGAGACCTGAAGACCGTATGTTTTTGCTTCATAAGAAATTATTTGTAAAGGACATAATGACACATTTCAATATTTTAGTTTTTTTGTACACGTCTTAAATATTTGTGATGTATGAGACGAGACAATCTATTTTTTTAAAGAAGAGATGCATGTAGCACATATAATGATGACAGCTGTCTGATTTTAGAACAGAAATACCTCCTAAGTAATAAAAAAGAACAGACAGGTAAAGTAATGGCATTCCTTATTACATGTCTTGATACCTTAATAAACCAAACATTAATCCTAATAAATGACACATATCTAAATAAGTAGATCTATAAAATCTGTACAGAAGTACACTTGCCAACAGTGTAAAATCTGTACAGAAATACACTAGTTGGAGTTTATACAACATGAGAACCTCACTCAGTGAGGAGGCAGAGCTGGGATAAGTTCGTGCACAAAACTGTTTTTGGCCAAAAAAAATGAGGATTTGGGAACACCAAAATAATTCCAAAATACAGGTGTCAATACACCAAATATTTTGTTTTGTAAAAGATCTGAAAGCTGTTCAAGTGCTATCATTTAACTATGGTGAACAAGTATAGGTGTCTCTATAAATTCTGTGGCTCAACTTAAGTCAGCAATTCCCCAGGGTTTTTTCCATGTGTTTCATGCCTACTGAAATTGCAGCTTGTTTAGGGGCCAAAGATGTTTGTTGAAATACTTATTCACTAAAGCTTGCAACTTCAGGGTGGCCAAAACTATTCATGAATAGTTTTAACTGAAACAAGAATGACAAAATGTTTCTGAAGTGTTGAAATAAGCTGTTTCAACATTTCATTTTTAGGCAC
The DNA here is from genome assembly GCF_001723895.1 of Crocodylus porosus. Classification (NCBI taxonomy): domain Eukaryota; kingdom Metazoa; phylum Chordata; order Crocodylia; family Crocodylidae; genus Crocodylus; species Crocodylus porosus. The sequence continues at coordinate 66,355,377 of NW_017728947.1, read as the reverse complement.
TTGTAATAAAAGCTAAGGAAATGAAAGACTAAACTGATGGAGCTGCCAAAGGAAAAGATATCCCCTTTTTCCCCATCACCCAACCCTTTTACCCAATAACCAGGTGCTTACAACAGTTATCCAGGATGTAGGGCACTTGGGTTCAAATCTCTCCTCTACCACTACTCTGGGATGAGGAGCAATTTCCAGCAGTGTTGTGAATCTAACCATTTGGGTTTTTGGCTCGTATTACAAGTGTCCAAAAATGAAATGTTACAGAAGCGTTCATTAGGACATTTCTAAAATGCTGGTAAGAAAAGTGATTTTTTTTTAGGGCTAGGCCGAGATGTTTTCTGTTCGACCTCCATAAAGAGAGGAGAGAAGAAATAATAATAATAATAATAATAATAATAATAGTAATTTTACAAACACCAGCTTGCACAGTCATAGTATGTACCCCCAAACAAGTATATGCAGTCACCAAGATACTAAGATACATTTCTTGTTCATCCTGATGTGCTTATTATTTACCACACTTACACAGCATCCATCTTCTCTGCTTTCATCTCCATGACAGTCTTATTCATTTCCAAATTCCAGCATGTGAATTGCTTGGCCTAGGATTTCCCTGGTGAGTCAGAGATGATATATGCAAACGCTTTACTATCATGAAAATAGAAATGCAACACTCTTCTTCCCCTCCCCCTGACTATTTTTTTAAACAAATCAGCTTTATTATGTAGCAAGTTCTCATGGGAGCAGTATGAAAGGTAAACCAATGAGGGTTTAAGTAAATGTGACAAAATATAATGCCTATATTGGAAATATGAAATATTTTAGAATTGAATATAAAAGAAGAGAACATCTGCAGTGACAGTTACCAGCTGTAAGAGTTAGGTGTTCCCTTAAGTGTTAGAATTGCTTTTAATCGGTGTTCTCTACCTAGCACATTAATTACTATTGGCCTGCGTTCTCGCCATAGGCCAGCTTCTACCTGACTATCCTGGGTGCCCAATAAAGGGATAATACAAGACACTTCTTCATTTTTCATGTCTGAAGTCTCCCTGGCCCCTATCTCAATCTTCGTGGTTAGCAGAGACAATTGCATCTCTTTAATCCTAAAGACTCCTGGTCCTGCAAAATTAATTGGCCTATTAGGAGAAGCAACCTCTGTCCCACAAGAGTGAAGTAGGAAAAACAAAATCAGTTCTGAATGTGTAGATATTTCTTTCCTTGTCACAATGCTTGGTTTGATTTGAGTTACTGTAGGACATAAGTAGCTGGCGAGAAATGCTAAATGATGAAAAAATTAAAGAGCTAGGATGAATGTAGTGTGAATAGAGTATTTCATGCAGACATAAAAATCTAGGCCACAGCTAATTGTCAACTTTAATCAAACTATGTAGATGCTTATTAAGCAGCCAGTTTTCACACATAAACTTTTTTTACCTCTTTGTAACAGTTTTCAGTTTGTACAGCAAATGATCATGCATTACCTTTTATTGTATTTTGAAAGCCTTAATTTATAGACAAAATAAAATAGACAAATGGATAAGTAAAATGAATTCTGCTGCAACTCTGCCAAAATTAAACATAGTTAGGAGCTTGACGGTGCCTTTTTGTTTAACAGATATGAAGGTGCAGTGAATAAAACGTTCAAAAGTATCTAAGTGATCAAGGACCTCCAGTGTCACTGACTTCTATTGGGTTAGAATCCTAAGAAAAATGGTTGAGAATGCCGTTGAGTGCATCAGGAGAGATCCCTGTACCGAAACTGAGTGCCTGCTACTTCACTCTTTTAGGATAAAGATTGGAGAAGCTTGAGACAGTCCAGAGGAGAGCCACACGCATGATCAGAGGTCAAGAAAGCAGACCTTATGAGGAGAGACTGAGAGGCATGGGACTCTTCAGCTTCGAAAAGCATAGGCTCGAGGGAACTTGGTGGCAGCCTATAAGTGTATAAGGGGTGTACACCAGGATCTGGGAGGACATCTGTTCACCAGAGCACCCCAAGGACCTTGCTGAAAGACCATTTTAGACTGGACATAAAGAAAAACTGCTTTACCGTCTGAGTCTCCAGAGTCTGGAATAGACACCCCCGCACAAAAGCTGTGCAAGCACCTACTCTGGACATGTTCAAGAAGTGATTGGATGATTATCTTGCTAGGATCATCTGACCCCAGCCAGCTTCCTGCCCTTTGGGCAGGGGGCTGGACCCAGTGATCTCATTAGGTCCCTTCCAGCCCTAATGTCTATGAAATCTATGAAATCTAGTAAGTCTTTTTCTATCATTCAAAAATCCTCGAATCAGTGAGGAAATTCAAAATGTAAGTCCACTAGTAATGACATGTATTTTTTTAGGTTTTGATCAGAAACAGTAATCTGCTGCAATGTAGGAAAATGGCTGAAATCTTTGTTTTCTATCTGATGGGAGAAAAGGAGTAACTTTGTCATAAATTACTTGATGCTGGAATGCAATTCATGAGCAAAAAGCCCCTTCCCTTGCAGTCATGAATTCAGATCATTCATGTAGACCATGATATCAACAGCAAATGCAAAATCAGAGCACCAATCTGCATCATTCAGCTGTGGGAAATCCAAATCTTTTCCTTTCATGTTAAAAAATAAACTAATCTTGGCTCTCAGTGGCCACACTCTATTCAAAGTGTTACCCAAACTAAGCCATCTTATATTGGTATGATAGAGAACATCTGTGTGCTCAGAGCCAGATTACTCAAACAGAATTACAAATTGCTTGTGGTTTAATCCTCTTGCCCAACTGTAATTGACCACTTTTGTAACTGTGTCCATGACAGTGCTTAGTTTTAGAACCTAAGTTTTACAGAGCACCTCTCGATGAATAATACAGTGTAAAAAATAATTTTCTGTTTTGGATTTGTTTCTTTGACTTGGTCTTGAATTCTTTTGAGCAATCCAACATATTTGTCTGTCAAGTTTGGGCTTCCATCGGTGGTCGCACTCACCAATTTTTTCTAGTCCATTCCCAATTTTGACACACATTGATTTACTGCGTCCAGTACATCTTTTCCAATTGTTGTGTCTTCCATTGACCGCATTGATGCCAATTCTCCTGAGAGCTCAAAATTTTCAGTGATTCCTCGAATGAAAATCAACAAATGAGCTGTGTCTTTGATATCACAACTGTCATCGAGTGCCAATGCAAAAGATGAAAAATCATTTACCTTACTTTTCAGGTAAGGTGAAGGTTCTCAGAGATATCTTCAATACATTTCACAATAATCTGCCGCAACAAGCTAACATTCCCAAACTGCTTTCTATTCTGGGCACAAATTTTCAGCAAACTTGAGTATACATTCCTTTACAAATTCTCCATCAGAAAACGGTTTGATCTTCTTGGCAATTATGTGTGCAACCTCATAACTCGTCCTCATAATTCCATCCTGTGCTGCCAATACAGGACAGGTGGGGCTGTCTCCTTGCTGTGCTGTGCAAGTCTGGGCCTTGCAGTCAGGAACTGCTTGCCATTGGAGCCATGGGCCTGGGGTAGGCTGGGCCTGGTAGGTACATAGGCCCAGTGCTCCTACTGCAGTTAGTGGTCAACCTACCAAATTCCCCTAATCACCTGGGCGGCTGTTAAAACAAGAGCATCTACACGACTGGTAAGAGCAGAGGCCAGGGCAAAGGAATGCCATGAGACACCTTATGGTTGTGACAAACTTAGAAAAGTGTAAATAGATAATTTTTCTAATGATATTTACATCACTATTATCACTGCTCCACAAAAGAATAATTTGGATAAGAGCACATCAAAGAAGAGGAAAGTAGATGTTGAATCCCAAATATTCAACAAAGAGTGGACGTCTAAATATTTTTTTACTGAAGTGGGTGGAAAAGCTGTTTGCTTAATTTGCAGAGAAAGTGTAACAGTATTCAAAGAATACAATTTGAATTGGCATTTTGAGATGAAGCATGTATCCAAATATGAAAAATTGTCTGCCCAAGAAAAAGTAAAGAAAGCAGAGGAGATGGTTGCTGCAATGCAGAAAGAGCAAAGTTTTTTCACAAAACCACTGGCAGCACAGGATGGAATTATGAGAACAAGTTATGAGGTTGCACACATAATTGGATATGAAGGTCTGCCACACATCCTGCATAGGCCTTTCCCAGTGGATGAGCCTCCTATTCATACATGGGTATATCTTTTGATGTTAAGGAATATGTCTGCCCCATCCATCCAATATCTCAGCCTCCTCATTACTGTGCTGCCTTATTCAGGTCTATATACTAGCATAGATAACGTAGACAGTATGGGGTGGCAACTGAAGCAGTAGTCTTGGGTGTAGCCTTTGGTAGGATATCAGGGAAAGGCTCAAAAATAGCTGCTCCATCTTCACAATGGCAGCTGGTGCTGCCCCATGCATTGCTACTGCTCAGAGCTTAGAGCTGCTTTGCTACAAATCTGGGTCTTCGTTATGTGATGTACAGATCTGGAGTAGAGTCTCAATAGGGCATTTTCAACTCATTCACATGCATTATCATGCTGATCAACTAACCATAGCATAACTCGGCACAGCATTGGTGGGCACTCAACAGTCAAACAGTTCTCTACAGACAGATCTTTTTTATCAGTGTCTCAGGCCAATACTTCATTACCCAGCATCTCCTTTGTTCAGGAGTATCCGTATAAATTATTTCATCACAATGAGCAGCAGCTCAGTCCAAGTCTCAGTTCAGCATGCACCAACTGCATTTTTTCAGTCTCTGAGCTTGTCACGGAGTCACATGGGTGCCCCGTGAGTGTGAGGGTGATTGGCAGAGTTGTCAATCACCCAGGCAGCTCAGGTGCCTGGTTGCCAGGACAACCAGGTGGTCACATGGCCGGAAGAGGGCAGGGCCAGGCCTTTATAACCAGCTGAGGCCGGAGCTGGAAA
>NW_017728947.1:66331519-66349150 GCF_001723895.1 Crocodylus porosus | reverse complement strand
TCTTGTGCAGTGAGTGGGGAGCTGTCAATAGAATATGATAAGCAGCCTGAGATAGATAAGCGGGGGAGAGAGGGGCAATAAAAAGACACAATGTCCAAGGAACCACACCCACCAGATAGGACAAAGAAAACCAAATTGTTAATGTTTGCAGGGTTTACTGGTTCTAAAAGTCTGCTCTGACTTTGGTTAGAGTCTGCAGCTGCTGGGTTTTCCATAGGCTCTGGAGACCAGTCAAATACAGACATCTGCTTACCAACACTGTTGAGCTGCTGATTCATGTGAGGCAGTGCTGATGGACTGCCCAATGCTGGACCAGTCCTCATTTGCCACAATAGTTATTGTCGCTGGTACTGCTGCTGCATGGCCTGCTGTTCCTGGTTATTAGTTACCCATATCGGTTAACTTTTCTCAACCTGTCTTGTTCCAGTAAATTCACTCTGAGTCATCAAAGGCAGGCAGGAAGGGTGCATCCCCTTTTAGTATTTCTCTCTCATTTTTCCTGCAGTGGCTTGCCTGTTCAGTTGAGTGGGCCGTTCCTCATATTCTCCACCAATTGTCATAGGTTTAAGTTTCCTGTAGTGACCCCTCTAGATTTTCTGGAGTAAGGCACATACTTCAGGTGTTGTCATCCAGGTTAGGACAGTTGTGCTCATCGGACAGTGAAAACTCAGCTCCCTAAATAAACTTTCCAAAGGTGGGTCCAGATGAGCATGGCACAAGCAGCAGTGGCACACTTTGAGCTGCTGCTACTTGTCCCCAAGGAACACTTGTGCCATGCATGCTGTAACACGCAGCAGGTTAACCTGGGTGAGGTAGGAGAGGCTAGGGACAGCAACTGTGCTGACCCTAGAAGTCTTACCTGGAGTCCTGGGGACCACCTAGAGCTGCAGCCATAGAAGGAAGCCTGGCCTGCAGCCAGAGTATGGCTTCAACAGCCTCCAGTTTTGAGTGATGCAGTCCCAGATCTCCCGGGGTTAAATGCCACCCCCCCTACCCCACCCCCACTACCAAGTAGCTCTGTGGGGAATGCCTGCATGTGTAGTGGGTGGTGCCGCAGATGGGTCTGCAGTGCCACATACCGCATGTCTGTGCTTGTCTGGATGTGCCCCAAGTGTTTTCCCCTTCTCCAATTCAGACAAGAGGGGGAAAAACCCACCCCTGAAATAAACTAAAAATCCTGTTCCAACTGAGCACTTCTTTCTGGGATCAGTTTGCAGTCTGTTTCAATGTGCACTAGTCAAACAACAGCAGACTCTTTGAACCACAGTTTGTAATCCAAACCACCCTTTTCCTAGAGCTAAAACATTCTACAGGAGTGGAAATTCCATTGATCCTTTCTCTAGGATGAGAGTATCAATCTCCTCCCAAAGCCTGTAGCCTCAGGCTCATGCTTCTGTCCTTTTAAAGTTGCTCTCTCCAGTCCTACAGGCCTTGTAGGTATAGTAGGTTTGAGCTAGTCAGGCCCATAGGCTCTTTAATCCATTCTTGTCTATTGCAGGATCTATACGTTCCAACAGATAGATATATATATATATATATTCCTTACCAAATTCACACCTAAAGTGATGTCAGTGCAAGGCATATAAACAATGCTTAGTCTAGACAATGCAGGCAACTGGCCCACTCTTTTCCTTTAAGACATGAATTAATGGTGACTTTGTGCATATTAGCTTGCTGGTTAGAGCACATGTACCAGCGATGAGACACCTGTGTTTGAGTCCCTATTTACTGGGGGGGGGCAGAGGGGGAAGGGGCTATAAACCCTATCTTCTACCTCCCAGGAAAGTACCCTAACAATCAGGGTATGGGCTAGGTATAGCTTTCTCTCCCAAGCCATTATGCAGAAAGGAATGAAGAACTCCCACAGAAAGAAATTAGAGCATGAAAGAGGAAGGACTCCTGTGTCCAGAACCCAGCTCTTAAGACTATAGCTTTTATAGTAAGCCAACATTTGAAAAAATGAAACAAACATAAAGAGCAGTGTGTGTGTTTGTAAAATTTAATGCGAGTAAGACAAGAGGACATCTACATTTCCAGTTATTCAAGCTTTACATAAAGCATATTTCCTTCCAATTGTTTATGAATCGGTCAACTTTAAAAAGCAATGCCATCTCTACTCAATATTTATAAGAACTAATTATCTGCAACGTAAATGTTATTCTGCTCAAGCATCCTTTGTGAGCACTAAACCTTTTCATTACGATGCAGAAAAAAAATCATTATGACCTCACCAGGCCCTTCTCTCATCGTTTACAGAGTAAAAAAAACCCTGCATATTAAACACCATTTCAAAATTGCATCACCATTCTTCAAACAGCTTACCATTTCCATTGACATTAAAAAAATCACATTAAATATAACTAAAATGCTCAATGAGAATGTAGATAAGTAGATGTCAAATCTGAAGTGTTTTCTCCATAAATGTTAAATAAAAAACTTTTAAAAAGGAAATTAATATTGTGTAAAACTCTTTGAAAATTAAAATCTTTCAGTTCCACAGTAACTGGAGGAATGTATTCTTAAGTAAAGCAGCAATCATATGCATAATTAAAGAAGTGATTATATGTATATTTATAACATCAATGTATAATCCTCAATTTGTTTAACATAAAACAGAGCATCAAGGAAACAAGAATTTAAATTCCACTTGTTTAATATAGAGCATTAGTACACAAAAAATTGCTTCTAATTTTAAAGCTTATGACTCAAGTAAAAGTTTGGGGAGGAAAACATTTGGGAAGAGGTAATGAGTAAAAAGAAGAGAACATATTAATATATGTTTCATAAACAAAAATCATTATAAAAAGAAGTAATGTGTGACAGTTCCCAGATGCAGGTATTTAAAAGAAGGTAATGCTTAGTTATAGGCCATGTGTTAATAACAGATCAGTAGGAAATTTTCAGAGAAGATGACACCACATTTTCACAAAGAATTTTCTTCTACTGCAACAGAGAAGTTAACAAAATATTTATCTCTTCCACAATATGGAAATTAATAATGACACTCCCGACCCCCAAAAATGTATCTGTAGTTTACCGGAATATAGATTAAGTGAAGGATGGGTTATGTGTTTGTGGGGAGAAGTATGAGATTTTCATTAAGATTTTTGTGTCATGTTTCCAGGGTAGTATGGAACAGGGAAGCAGGCTCATTCTCCTTCAATGTCCCTTACAGAGACACAGGGGATTTTAGCCATACTCTCTGTCTCCCAGATGACAGGGTGTGAAGTACAATGGCTAATTGAGAGAAAGGGTCATAGTCAGTTTGTCCCTGCCTTTCATATTTCCAGCATAATGTTAGCCATATTCCTGAAACAAGAGAGCTAGATTTGATAGCTACAGGTTTTTAAAGTGAAAGACTCTGTCCAAGGTCTGTGGCTCCAATAGAAGGTAATCTCAAGACATTATTGTCTCTAGTCCAGGAACTACAATAGCTTCTCATGCATGAGCCAAAGTCCATGGCACAGTTTCCTAACTTTCCTAAACACAGAGCAAGAGGGGCAGCATAGATTGTTTCCTCAATTTCCTAACCATAGACAAGGAGAGATAGCTATCTGCCTTGCAGAAAGCACTGAGGCAACTTCCTTTAATCCCATTATAAATGGTGGACTTCTTTATTCTAGGCAGCCTCACTTCTCTTTTGGCAAGATAACCAAGTGTGGTGTTCCAAAAATGAGCTATTATAAATATGTTATCATAAATAAAGATGTTATTATAAAATAAACTTTTCTGACTCTAATGAGCTCTGCATTTTACTCGAGGCTAGCAGTATGTATTAAAAGCAAAGGTTTAGTTGGAAAGGTTTCGGGCACAACCTACCTTTCTTCAGTTCTTCTTTGTGCCTGAAAGTTTGTCCAGCATCTTTCCCAACTGTACAGCTGTCTCAATAAAAAAAAAAAAAAACCAAGCAAACCTTGCCTCTTGTACATTTCCTGGAGCATCATAGGAAAAACATGCCAACTGTACTACTACAGTACTGGACACATTGTCAGCTTGGTGGTAGTACAGATAGTAGACATACAGTAGTGCAGGATTTCGTACCATCATACTCATTAAAGAAATTGACAGAACTGACTGCATCTTTACCTCTATTCCCCTGCAAAGGCTAGTTATCCATTATCCCCTTTAATGACCCTTCAGTATACAACTTTTTGTTAGCAAACCATTCTTTCCTAACACAATCACACAGTACAGTAACACCCTCTACTACTTACAGTGAGGAATATAATCTGAAAAGAGTTTTGTACCAAAATGTAAATGTGGCAATGACAAAGTATGTGCATGTGTTGGAAGGAACAGACAATATATATTAAATGCTTATCTTTTCATTTTCCTTCTTTTTAGAGTTTATGGAAAGTATATTGTGTGTGTGCAGCAATCCTGAAAAGGGTTATCTTGTATTTTTTAATGTTGTGGAACATTAGGTTAATATTTGTTAATGTTATACATTATAGCCATTATACCTATTCCATACTTACATAAATTCTGTCAGACAATCTAAAGTTTCTTGCAAAATATAGAATGATTAAAATGCCTGACAGCTACATACAAAAATTATAATGCCTCATTTGAAATATTTTGAAAGTTATATATAAATTACAATAACACCAACATTTAAAGTAACTCATGTAAACACTTATATAAGAGCAATTCCATCTACTAATGTTGTGGAAATATATATGATTTTTAAGGGGCAGTATGTGCTAAAATCCACTATACATACAAGTTATTCTTTTTACACATTGAGTGATTGCAGAACATCTAGTACAATTTTATTATGAAAGAAAGCAATCTCTATTAATTGCTTATTTATAAATGTTTCTTCAGTTTAAAAGTGTTACCCAAATTAATCCCTCTGGTTATCATTAGATCTGTGAGAGCTTGAAAAATCCAAGCTGGAGTGCAAGCCAAACTCATTGACAGCTGCAAAAATAATGTAAATAAATAATAGTAAGTAAGTAAACATAAATAATGTAAGTATTTTTGCAGAAATGAAATAATTATTATTATATAAACACCTGAGCAACCAAACCAAATTACATAAGCTGGTTACAAGAGGCAAGGATTTTTTGTTACATCTTTTATTGGACCAACTATATAGTTGGGAGAGCTGTTGGACAAGCTTATCAACTATAAAGTTGATCCAAAAAAAATCACAAAAAATCCTTGCCTCTAGTACACTTCCTGGCCTGCCATGGCTACAACATATGAAACCTACTATAACATAAGCAGGATAAAAAGAAAATAGTATTTTAAAATATAATTTGTTATCAAATCAGATGACTCACCAGCCATGTGACTTGACAGCAAGGTTTATCAATCAGTCATAACATGAAAAAAATGGAATACATTTGGAGAAGAAATAGAAATATATTTAGATTAATAACAAAATGGAGGAGTTGCCCAATATTAAAACGAAACAAAACAAAGGAATCAAAAGAAAAGTGACCACAATGTTGTTTGTGTTGATGTTAAATACAAGAATTGAAGACGTAACTTAAAATTAAATATGTAAAAATAACATTGTGAGATCTGTTGTCTTTCAATAATGTCTATCTCAAACATACTAATTTTACATGTAATTCTTCTCTTTTAAATGAATATCTAGCATTTCAAAGGCAAGGTGTGTTTTTCCTTCTAAAGTGTCATGATTAGTAAAAGTATGTGGTAATATATAGATGAGTAAGATATACATTAAATCTGCCCTGAGTTACATTAAATCTCTGCAACCCCTTTGTGTTCACTGAATGTGACCCTGAAAGTAGAACCTGATATTCTGTTTTGAATTCACAAAAAGTTTAAAAAAAAAAATCCACTGCCTAGCACAGGTGTAACTGGATTGTTCTGCACCCTTGGCAGCAACAGCGCATGGGGTAGCAGATGCAGTCAAGCTGGCACCGCCAGCACCTAGGCAGCAGCACACCAGCTGCTATTTTTTGTACCTCTGCCCCTTCATTGCTGCATGGGGCTAGTGTAATTGTCACCGCACCTTAGTTATGCTACTGCCCCCCAGAAAGTGAACTTAAACAGGGACAGTCCAAAAGCCCATCCACACACTGAAATCAGTACACGTTTGGTTTGTGAAAGTTGTACCAACACAGCTCTACACTTCATAGTAGTTTATTCCATATATAAGTACAACATGGATTACATTATTACATTATTATGAATAACAACACAAGCAACTAATAAAATCTACAGGGTCTTCATAAAGTCCTTGTGCACTTCTAAGCTTTAATAACTTAGGTTATAGGTATGATAGAAACAATCTGTAAACAGCATTTAAAAGCAATTTTTTAAAGTTTTAGGACAACTAAAGTACACAATGCTAAACTTCAACATAAGCACCATCCATCATGATACAGTGCTCAATCTGATCTTCCAGCTCCTTGAAAATGTTTCCCAGTTGCTCTTGAGTTACAGCACTAATTTCACTGGTGATACTAGCCCTAAGTTCCACCAAAGAACGTGGTTTTGACAAGTAAACTACACTTTTAACATGTCTCCATAAAAAGAAGTGCAGCGGCAATTGGTCCACCTCTGAGTATCCATTTATCTGGGAAAACGCCACTTAGGAACTGTTGTACATTCAGAGCCCAGTGGCATGGAGTGCCATCTTATTTAAGAATAAATTTTTTATTACTTATGAAGTCTAGCATTGTGTACTCTAGTTGTCCTAAAACTTTAATAAATTTGCTTTTAAATACCATTTACAGATTGTTTCTATCTATACCTACAACCTAAGTTATTAAAGTTTAGAAGTGCACAAGGACTTTATGAAGACCCTGTATAGAGAAGGAAAAAAATAGTGGGAGATAAAATCATGAACTGAAATGAGGGTAATTTCTTAAGTCTCCCGGCCTCTGACTATCCAGTTTAAAATTTTGCCAGATCTTTCTCTTCAGATGCTATCTCCCCTCTGCCAGTTTGAAAGCATCTGTAAAGAACTTTATTTTTTCTTGGCATCCTTGCAGCTTGTCCAATCTGGTCCATCCGACTACTAAAGTCTATGCTACTGGAAACTGATACTTTAAAATAGGACAGACTTAAATGTTGTGAAACAGTTCCTGAGGGACTCCAAACCCTTTAGTGCAAGAATCTGTCTATCTAGAACAGTGCCACAAAGAGCTGTCTGGTGTGCCATGATAATTTTGGAATTATGAGAAGAAAGTTCTCCAGCTGCCTAGCACTAATGAAGAAACGGCACCAATGAGATATTCACAGAAGACTCGCACGTGTGTTGGCGCAGGGGAGAGACAGAACCAGCCAAGCAGGATGAAATTCATCTACTGCACGTGTGTTGGCTGTGAGGGATGCGCCTTTCCGAGCCTCTGAACAGCTGTGCCACTGAATTTTGCTGCAGCAATGAGCTACAATGAGCTTGCAAGTATGTGGATGGGGAATGTCTTAAGAAGTGTGCCACAGAAAATGTTTATTAATGTAAGTGTACCTTGGGCTGGGAAAGGCTGGGAAACACTGCGCTAGAATACTTACGGTGTAAGGGAACTAGAATGCACATAATTAAAGTTGTTTTTTGCATCCAATTACCAGTTTAACCATTCTTTTTTTCTATACATTTTCTAAGCTATATAGAATTTGGAATCAGGCATTAGAAGATACTGCCTTTTATCTTGAGGAAGTTCATTGTGGAAGAATACAATTAGAAACATTCCCCTTTACAGAGCTAAGAAAACACATTGTAATTCCAAAAAAAAAAGCCTAAAACAGTGAATTAGTGTATAGGAAAATATTTTTAAAGATGCATTTCTCTTTCAATTAATACTTCAAGGGGTTTCCATTAGATATATGCTAAACAGTTTACTGGTAATTTATGTGAGTGCTACATCACTGTAAGAAACCTTTTAAAGACCATTAAAGCTCTGTAAACTATGTTTCATCCCCACAGATATGGCAGTGTGCTCTGGGTCAACCTTCAAAAGTTTTAGAGGCTTATACCCATCTGAAAAAGCTAGCTAGCAATTCTTTCGGGTATATAAGCACTCAAAAATATAAAAGCAGTGAAACAGGGTAATAAAGACTTAACACTATGCATTTGATATTAAAGATTTTTAAATCTGAGCGCACACAGAAACTTTGGCAATGTCCTGCTGTACTGTTAAATCATAATGATTTATATTCGGTAATCAAACCAAGGCATTGCCAAAAGAGTCCAACTGTTCAAGGACCACTCATATCAAGATGTGGTAGCAGTGACTAGAATCAAGAGATGTCACACACTCTGCAGGGCATATCTATGTGGGCCTTTTCCTGTTATTGAAGTCAGCTGGTACTAAGGTAGCCCCTTGCTCCTGATAATTTGCCTTTACCATCACAAACTGAAAAAGTTGTAGATACCTCTGATTTAAAAGTCAAATAATTATTTGGGTTCCTATTATTATTGCAGAGTGACTTCCAACTTTATCATTATTTAAGCCAGGTAGGTGGCTGCAATTTCCTCTTTAAAGGTTTATTCCTGACAATTAAAGTATTGTATGAGGTGTATCTCCCTGTCAGACAGGCATTTTATTGGTTTTGTGTTGTTTTTAATGTAGTTACACACAAAATAACAATGGGGAAAAATATATGCCTGGAAAGACAATAGCCTCCTGGGATAAATAGAACTGAAGCAAAATATCACTCTTACATTCCAATAACTGGGGGGTGAAATTTGCCCCTTTACAGAACAAGAATGGTGAATCACTTATATTCTCTTTTGACACTTTAAATACAAAATAAATACCTCACAGGCCTTGTGTTAGCCATTTGTTATAGACTGTATTTCAATCAGAGTGAATTAATGAATTCTGCAAATTAATAAGTAAGCATATAATTAGTAAAGCAAGGGTAGTGCCTAATAAAATGTCATTTATTTTTAACAGTATAGTTTATTTGTGGTGTTTATAACAATATTTCTTAAAACATGGTACATCTTTAAAGGAAAGGAAGACTAAGTAAAAGGATACCTCACTGCAAGTCTGTGCTAATAAGTCTTTACTGAGAATTTTTATGTGTCAATTATGGAGTGTTCAGATTAACGAAGCATGAATTACCAAGGCTTTTACTGCAGTAGTGAATATCAGTTTGAAGTACAAAAGAAAATAATTTGAAAGGATTATATAAAATACTTTAGGCATACACTGAGAACAAAAACAAGTCATTTTAAGTGCTCAGGTAGGCTTCTTTAAAAAAATTAGCATGAACCAAACTGTCCTTTTCATTATGCCTATTATAGAAATTCCATTTTGGAAAAGCTCAGAAATGACACCTGTATAAGATGTTATCTGATACTGAAGATGTAAAAGACAATTGATACCTCTCAGATTCTTATTTCTATTATATGACAGAATTCTCAAAATAATTTTGAAGGAACACAATGTGTTCAAACCATTTTAAGGTAAAGAAGCAATATTAATTGACATATATTGCAACACTCGATAGAGTATAGTGTGAAGAGTTACACTAAGCCTGTGTGAATTCATTCGTCAGTCCTGTCACTTCAGTTTCAAGATGTGTTATCTGCTATGATTTACAGGTACAAGAGACTAAAAAAGAAGATATCACCATTTCACACGAAGAAATGTTCCAATCGTACTCTGTTACCTGTATTAGCAATTTACAGTTTCAAATATACAAAGGTATGGGCCCAGTGTTCTGTTGTTAACTGATATGTGAATGAATGTGCTAATGAATTTTCCAGTTTTTAGACTACTGAATGAGATATGGGACTTCAGTATTTAGTAACTATACATGTCTGATGAATATTCTGAAGTAAGTTGAAGTAAACAGCTGATGGCTGATATATGTCAGACTAGACTATTCAAAATACCTGCTCAGAAATTGCAACATGTTTAAGTAAATTACCTTGATGTATACTTCTAAGAACATAATAAAGCTCGGCCAATATAATAATAACTTGTTTAATTCATAGCCGTTTCAACCAGGAAATAGCATACATCCTTTAAACTCTATAATTAAAATGTGACCTATACATTTCCTTGTAAGTTAGCTAAGCATTAAAATACATTTTACAAAGTATCACAGCTTTGTCACTAAAAATAATATTTTCTTATGCCCAGAAAAAGGCAAAGCTGAAGTACTGAAACATCTGCTTGAGGACCAATAAAACCTACAGTGGTTTCTTCTCTGAAGGACCTTCTAGGACCTTACAGAAAACTGTTATATATTATAGACTAACAGGATCATAGAAAGTACATCTGGAAAGGACTCTGAGAGGTGATCTATTCCATCTGAGATGGAAAACCACAAATTCAAACACTAATAAATTATGCACTTACTGTGAATGCAGGCTCTTTTTAATGTTGACCAATAATGCAATCAAATGACCTCTTACAAGATAGGGTAATTTTCTCCCAATATTTCAATGAAAGCTTGTAAAAAAGACCTGACAGTGAACTGAAGAGACGGTGGAATTGTACCCATTTCCTTAATTTGAGCTTTTTCATCCAAAGGAGGGAAAACAGATCAAGACTTTTCAAATACTTCAGCAGTACATCATAGTTTTATGATAAAATTGTCCCATCTTCAGCCAAACTCTGTTCTCCATGCCACCAGTTTCTCATCCGTCCTTCTACACAGTCAACACCTTGTTCCATTGTTGACTTTGACAATGCAGAGTTTCTCCTTTAAAAGTGTACTTACAACTCTTTTTGTTTTAGCATAATGGGATAGGGAATGTCTGAGAGTCCCTTTCAGTTTCTAGGCACCACATCTTACATGCCCTGCACATCAGGGTTTTCTTTATTCAGTTTTCCTGATGGTTTGACAGAGGATCATGCTACTTTTTTTGTCTTGCCCAAGTCAGAAACTGGCAGTAAAATATGTATTGATTCACATCCCTTCCTGCAAACAGATATAATCTAATTGTGAGGCAACATTAGCCTTGTCAAATGTATTATTTCTAAGCTACATTGCTGTTTGTAATCTTGTTTGAAGGTTCTTTTGGAAAATTAGCTTTTTCCTTAAAATAATAATAAATAACAAGAGCTACCTTACATAGAGTAAACACTCTCTTGAGAGCATGGAATATAACTTCTCCTATATAGCTAGTTTAGCCACTAAAGGTAACCAGTAAAACAATATATATACACCCACATATGCATGTTCAGGCACACACACACAAATATGTATGTGGGTTGTACAGGCAATGTCCTTTATTACTGTTATGATAATAAGATGAATTAGTCTTACATAGCACTTTTCATCTGTAAACCTCAAATCACTTTCCAAAGGAAGCATTATTAGAGTTTCAGACATTGAGGCACAGTATATGGAGTGACTTGCTTGTGATATATCTACTGGCAGAGCAAGTAACTTAATTAGGTCACCGACATTGCAGCCCAATGATCTATTCATTAAGACAATGGTTCTTAAGCTGGCCCACCAACTACTGCTGGTTTGCAAAACCACAGTAAGCGGTTCACAAGTCTCATTAAGTTTAATTTGAAAGTTTCATGATCAGGATTTAATTATATGAAAAAATTGGTCTTTTTGTCCAAAAAGTTTGGGAAACCACTGTAAAAGGGCATGCTGCTTGGGCTTGATTTTTGTTTTTTCTTTCTATACATGTGAAATATTGGGTGCATCTACACATGACATTACATCGCTGTACCAACACTATGTAGTGTCTACGGGCAAAACCTGTGACCCTGCAGCTACGTCACTGTAGCGACACACTCCCCCGTTATAATGTGTCGCTATGGCAACATAGTGCCTAAAAATAACCACGTGTAGTACACACAGCCCAGCATGGGCTGTTACAAAGCCATCTTTTAGTACTTCCAAAAGAAAGTACTAAAAGACAGAGCAGTAACAATGGCGCCACAGCAGCATGTGTAGATGTGCCCATGGTGTCTTCTTCATCTTTGCACTATTACAAAAGTCTTTAGAGAATTTGATATCTTAAAAGTAAAGAAAAAACAACAAAGTTTGAAGATATCTTTATATACCACACAATAGCTATAACAGGCACAAAAGAAGCAAATAAAAACACTGATTAATTTGCACTTGCAAATGAAAGATTCACAAGAAAAAGGATTTTTTTTCCAACGATGAAAAGAAGGCTGTTGTTCTTTTACCATTTTTTAATAATTCTAATAATTCCAACCATGAGGAATTATTTTAAATTGACGTTTTAGTGATGGAAAAGGTTTTGCACATAGCAGTAAGGTAAGGAGTAACACTGGTTGAACTGTTACTTCAAAATCACCAGTTCCACAACTTCTCCAGATAACCTGTCCCAGTGCTTTACTGCCCTCCTAGTGAGAAAGTTTTTCCTAATATTTAACCTAAACTTCCCTTGATGCAACTTGAGACCATGTCTCTGTGTTCTGTCGTATGCTTCCACTGAGAACAGTCTAGCTCCATCCTCTTTGGGACAACCCTGCAGGTAGTTGAAGTTACTGCAGGTAGTTAAAGCCCCGCTCAGTCTCGTCTTCTCCAGACTAAATAAGCCCAGTTCCCTCAGATTCTCCTCAGAAGTCATGTGCCAATTTGTTCACATCCTTTCTGTACTGAGGTGACCAAAACTGGACACTGTATTCCAGATGTGGCCTCACCAGTGCCAAATAGAGAAGAATAATCACTTACCTTAGTCTGCTGGCAGTGTTCCTACTAATGCAGTCCAGTACGCTGTTAGCCTTCTTGTCAACAAGGACACATTTTTGGCTCATGTTCAGCTTATTAGTTACTGTAAACCCCAGGTTCTTTTCTGCATAGCTACTGCTTAGCTACTCAGCCTGTAGCGCTGCACGGGATTGTTCTGTCATAAGTTCAGGATTTTGCAGTTCTCCTTATTGAACCTCATGAGATTTATTTTGTAAGAAAGAATCCTCCAATTTGTAAAGATCCTCCAACTTGTAAAGGTCTCTCCTCCAAGGTAAAGGTCTCTCTAAATCCTAGCCCTACCCTCCAGAATACCTACTACTCCCATCTTGGTGTCATCTGCAAACTTGCTGAGGGTGCACTCCATCCCGTCTTCCAAGTCATTGATGAAGCCCCATAACTGACCCCTGGGACACTCCACTTGATACTGACAGCCAACTACTCTTTGAACCTAACAATTCAGCCACATCTCTATCCAACTTACAGTCCATTCATCCAACCCATAAATCTTTAGGTTGTTTGCAAAATGTCTCTATCCAGTTGCAACTCCAACTGTGTTTGGCCTTCCTGATTTCATCCCTGAATGCCCGAGCAATGCTCTTATACTCCCCGCTAATCATCTGTCCAGGTTTTCACGTATTGTAGGCTTCTTTTTTGTATTTTAGCTCACTGAAGCCAAGCTGGTCTCTAGCCATACTTGCTATTTTTCCTGTGCATCAGAATGGTTCATTTGTGCACCCTCGGCAAGGTTTATTTGTACAACCAACTGTCCTGGACTCCTTTCTCCATCAGACTGGCCTCCCAGGGGATTCTGCCCATCACTTTCCTAAGCGAGTCAAAATCTGCTTTTCTGAAGTTCAGGGTACTTACTCTGCTGCTCTCCCTCCTTTCTTTTCTCAGGATCCTAAACTGAATCATTGCATGGTTGCTGCTGCCCAAATTGCCATCCACTACAACATTCCCCACCAATTTTTCCCTGTTTGTGAGCAGCAGGTCAAGAAGAACACAAACCCCAGCTGGCCTCTTCAAAACACTTAAATCAGGAAGTTGTCCCCAACACTTTCCAAAAACTTCTTGGATTGCCTGCACACTGCAATATTGCCAATCCCAGCAGATAGCACAGTGATTGAAGTCCCCCACAAGAACCAGGGCCTGTGATCAGGAAACTTCCACTAGGTGTCTGAAGAAAGCTTCATCCACCTCATCCTCCTGGTCTGGTTGTTTATAGGGGACCCCCACCATGACATTATCCTTGTTGCTCTTCCCTTTGACCCTAACCCAGAGACTTTCAACTGGCCTATCTCCAGTTTCATACTTGAGTTCTGAGCAACCATACAGCTCTTTTACATAAAAAGCAACTCCTCCTCCTCCTCCTCCTCTTTTCCCCTCTTCTTCCTGGACAGTTTGTACCCATCCATGACAGCGCTCCAGTCATGCGAGCTATCGCACCAAGTCTCTGTTATTCCAATCACGTCATGGGTGCGAGGACTTCTAGTTCTTCCTGCTGCTCCCCCAGGCTCCGTGCATTTATGTACAGGCACCTAAAGTAACTAGCCAATTGCCCTTTCTCAGGATGACAGTATTGCTAAGTTTTTAATTGTTGGCATGTGGCAGCCCACAGTCAAGTATATTTCCACTAATCAGTCACTAATTGGAGTGTGTATTATTAGTTGCATTTTTTGTGACTATTATAACACTTGTGTTTTACCATATAGGCAACATGAGTGAGTTTGTAGGAGAAAAGGGAGTTGCACAAGGGATGAATTTGGTCCTAAGGCTTTAAGAATTGTTTCACTTCATTGTTGGGTGGGTGGAAGAATTTTGGTTCTGATATGTTTCCCACTGCCAACTTTTCTTTATGTTTTCAACTAGCAGCAAAACAAAATTTCAGTCATAGTATTTTGCAAATTCCTGTTTACATTGCATGCCCTCTGCACAGTGCACACAAGGTTTGAGAGCCCTACTGAAGTCATATGCCATGCCTATCAGGATCTTTCTTTACTCACACATCTTCATTAAACTGACTTCTGTGAAATGCTGCTTTACTGTCAAGAACGATCCATGTATTAATAATTTGGCTATCTCAAAGGGTGCTGACTTGTTTGCTGTTTGTTTGCTGTTACAGAAACTTGGCTGTTACAAGACATTTCTCAGTCACCCAGCAGCCTCAGTCAAGGGGATTACTTTGTTTTTTTCATTCTCAAGTATGAGAAGGAATGGAAAAGATATGCTAGGTTTTTACAGCTAAAAAATCTATAGAGTCTAACTATGAGGAACTGAGCACAAACCAACTCCTTTTGTATTCCTGGAGATTCCTAAAGAGGAAGGCATGCTACAAGGGTTTGATTGTTATACTTCATCTTTTCTATGGTCCTGTATGATTCCATAGGCTTACTAGAACAGACTGACGGTGGCACTTGGATAGGAAATCCATTCTGCCTTCTATATACTTCAGTATATATTTTTATATACCGGCAATTCACTATGTGGTATTTTCTGAACTGGTAGTGAACAGCATTCCGGCATGAAATGAGAGGGTCTCATGTTTTCAAAAGTTGTTAAGACGTAAATATGCACTTTTCACTATTGCTAGTCACAAAGCCTGTTTTCTGTCCTGAGTCCAGCAATGGTGATTATATCTTCCCAATTGAATTCCAACTGCTCTTATAACTGGATACAATATTTACATTCAATATTATGATTATTGCCTAGAGTCTAATAACATGCTGTGTTAAAAATATAGAATAAAAGATCAAATTGAGTTATTTGTCCTTATTTTGGGAATATTTGGGCTACTTTTAACATGACTTTTAATTGCTTTCTTTATTCATATATGTTAGTTATATCACAGCTTTCTGGGTTTTTTTTTTTTAAAAAGATTCATAACTATCTTTATACTGAAAGTAAGCACTTAATAATCAAGACATTATCCCACTAGTCACTCTGTAACATACTCTATTATTATTAAATTCATAACAATTAAACATTGTAACACCTTACCTAGGAATTTGGTAGAGACCATCACTTGAAGGCAAAATCTTTAACTCCAAACTGAATATCTTTCTACTAAGATGTCCTATAGCACAAACAAAAGCTACCAACTGATACAAGAATTACTGGGTAAGGCTCTGTGTTCTCTGTTAGGACATATAGGATGCATCTTACACAAGTTGATTTAAGGCACATTAGCCATTTTTTAAGTGCACTAGGGCACAGGTCTACACGTGCGCACCCATAAAGCACCTTACAGATGGAGATTTTAGGCTATTTGCACCTAAATTTGATACCTGCTATTTGTGACTAGCTAAAGTGTCCTAATGCATATATAGATGCTCTAAGGCACATTAACGCTATGTACGTCGCCTTACTTGGAACTAACTTTATTCCCAAATCAGTCCTAAGTTGGTCCTCACACCACATTAATGCACATTAACAGATGTATGTGTAGATGCACACCTAAATTGCCTTAATGCGCATTAGGCAAATGTACATTAAGTTTGGGCACATGTAAAAGCACACGTGGACAAGCCCATATGTTCATAATTGCCCCTCCTGGTCTTAAAATCTATGAATCTTTAGCTCTTCATTCTCTACTACTGATAGGCCCAGCTTTAGTAAAGAATTCACCTAGAGTCTAAATGACTAAAGGACTTTTGGGCTCACCCTTAGTAAGGGACCAACCATGAGTTACTGTTCCATGGCTAAAGAAGAACTAGCTTAAACCTGTTTCCAGGGTGGATACTTAATTTGCACATAATCGATTGTCTGATTACATTTAAAAGAATGGGTTTAAGCTAAGCTTTTGGAAAAGATCTGCTAGACAGAAGCAGTAACTAATGTTCCATACAGGAGGAGACCAACACTGTATTCATCAGTGAAGGCTTATGGTAGCCTTTTGTGCACCTAAATGGCATTTACCCAAACAGCTCAGTAGTATCTTTGGCAATTATGGACAGCTTGCAATTCTATTACCCATACTGTGAACACATGCACAAAAGACTACATACTAGCTGGGAAGATATGTTGCCCCAGGTGTACATACTGGTGTAAGTGCCAGAAAGAAGAAAAAAACAAACAAAAAACAAGCAGTATTTTTTTAAGCTTTATCCCCAACAGCTGAGCAATGAATGTCAGGGAAGCAGGAGTCTCAGGTTCTAAGGCCCGCCACAGGGTATTAGAACCTGCATAAGAACATAAAGGGTGTCTACATGAGCCAAAAAGTACTGTGCAGTAGTGCATCATAGCATAGTTCATGCTAATATGCTACTGCACAGTATTATTAGGCTACTGCGCAGTAGCATCACCTAAAACCTGTTCTCCAGCACTGCTGTACAGTAACTCTGGTTACTACACATTTATTTAATACTTGCTAATACAAGTACTAAATAAATACACAGTAACAACTGTGCAGTAGCATCTTATGTAGAAATACCCAAGGAGTGCCATAATCCAGTGGTCCAACTAGCTAAGTAACCTGTCTCTAACAGTGGCAGAAGTGCAATTGAATGCTGTAGCACCAGTCTTTCTGCATCTCTCTAATTTTTTAACACAGTACTCTAAACACCATACCACAGGTTAAGCATTATACAGACCTCTTTCCAGTGCTCCAGTGCAGCAACTGCATCTTGCATCATTGGATAAAATGGTAGAGTAAAGTGGGGACATTTCTGCCATGTTAGGAGTAAGAGTCCATACTAAAGCCCAAGCTCTACTATGTTTTACAGTAGTGTCATTTCTTGAGCTACATATACCTGTAGTTTGTTCTTTTTCTCTTGGTCTCACACATCTCTTTCCCTTGGCTGTTCAGAGAACCAGGAGGGACAGGACAGGGAGGAAAGGCAGGGGTGTGGCGCTCTACATTAAGGAGGAATACACATCCTCATCAGGTAGCACAGAGTCAGAGGAGGGGCACATGGAAGTGCTCTGGGTTAGAATACAAGGCAATTGAGGGGAAAGAGACTTAACGGTGGGGGTCTACTACAGACCACCCAACCAAGGGGAAGAGCTAGA
>NW_017728947.1:66321559-66331419 GCF_001723895.1 Crocodylus porosus | reverse complement strand
TGTTGACAGCATGGAAAGGGTCCAGAGGAGGGCCACTCGCATGATCAGGGGGCAGCAGGGCAGGCCCTACGAGGACAGGCTACGGGACTTGAACCTGTTCAGCTTCCATAAGAAAAGGCAGAGGAGGGATCTAGTGGCCTGTTACAAACTAGTCAGAGTTTGTAGGCATTGGGGGAGTCCCTGTTTTCCCAAGCACCACCAGGAGCGATTAGAAATAACAGTCACAAGCTGGCAGACGGTAAATTCAGATTAGACATCAGGAAGCACTACTTCACTGTCAGGGCGGCTAGGATCTGAAACCAACTTCCAAATGAAGTGGTGTTGGCTTCTACCCTGAGGGTCTTTAAGACAAGGCTTGACAATCACCTTGCTGGGGTTGTTTTACCCCAGTACTCTTTCCTGCCATGGCAGGGGGTTGGATTTGATGATCTGCTCAGGTCCCTTCTGACCCTACTAACTATGAAACTATGAAACCAGCTTCAAAAAAAGTACTGGAAAAGTGCCTGGATCATAGCTAACCTTCAGCAGAGTAGTTTTCCACTGTGCCGACAAGTCAAAAAAATGCAGATTCAAACATTCTTGGTAGGGCAACCTGGAACTAAGTCTTCTGCTTGCTTGCTAAGTGTTCTAGCCACTTGACTATTGATACTACTGAATGGAATTGCCTTCCTATTGTGTTCTCAGTTGTGGACTTTTGTGCAGCTAGAATGCCATGATTATGTGCATATACTCAGTGCATGTACATAGCTATACACCTGCCTGGCCAGTGAATACCCTACCCTACAGCAGGAGCTGTATTTGCATGCAGGCTTATTCATCCACACTGCATGGGTAATAGAATCTATATAAATCTCAAAAAGGCCATTTATGTGCCTGTTCATACAGTTTATGTGAACCTATGTGTTGCAGTTGCCGGTGTAACATCATTTTGGTAGAACTTAATTCTCAAAATTAAACTAAAAAGAGGTAATTTCCTATACGGTAGGGTGAAGTCCATGGGAAAATACTATTTTTAAAAAGCAACATTATGAACATAACAGAAGAACTGCCATTTACTGGGTCAGCCTTGGTCCATCTTGCCCAGTATTCTGTCACACAGTGGCAGAGAGTGGATGGTGAAAGGGAGAGTGAACTGGGGATGACCAGGGTTTTTCTGTTCCTTTCTCACTTTGTTAGTTTTAAATTTACTACCTACTGATTTCCTTTTATGACCCTAGTTCTAGTATTCTGAGAAATGGTAAATAAAAAAATCCCTATTTAATTTTTTTTCCCCATTTAGTATTTTGTAAATCCTTATCATGTTCCCTCTCAAATGTCTCTTTTCTAAACTGAATATTTATTTTCTCTTCATATGGGAGCTCCTCCATACCACTAATCATCTTTGCTGCCCTTCTATGTACCTTCTCTAGCTTTATAACCTCTTTGAAGTATGGGGGCCAAAACTGGGCACAATATTCAAGGTGTGGGCATATCATGGATTTATGAAGGGGCATAATGATACTTTCTTTGTATTTATAATTCACTCCTTAATAATTCCTAAAATGTTGTTTGCCTTTTGATGGCTGCTGAGCACTGAGCTGTTGTTTTTAGCAAACTGTCCACAGTGGGCGCATCTACATGTGCACATTTACTATGCAGTAACCAAAATTACTATGCAGTATATATGACCGTCTACACGTGCATGCCCATACTATGCAGTAAATATGGCAGCTTATGCTGACTTGAGCATAAATTTGCTACTTGCATCCTGCAGGTATCAAATTCGTGCATGATTACTTACTGCACAGTAAGGTGTCTACACATCTTTTACTGTGCAGTAACCTAGGGGGCTTCCCTGCTTGGTCTACCTAACCACTAGGAGGCTGGCCTGACCTCAGCCCCAGGGCTTGTGGTTAGCCACCTCTCCTGGCTTCAAATTGAGGCTAAAGTTAGTCCCAAGGGCTGGTAGTTGGCTCTGGCTTTAACTTGGGCCAAAAATTAGCTTTTCAGCCATGTGGCCGCAGGTGGGAGCTCTTCCTGGTGGCCAGGGGCACATGGCAGGCTGCTCTGACTTGAAACTAAATTTAGTCCCAAGTTGCTTGTATGTGTATATGTTGACCTAGTCCCAGTCACTGCTCACTAATTTACTGTGCAGTAAATTTAAGCCATCATAAATGCACATGTAGATACTCCCAGATCTCTTTCCTAAATGGTAACAGCTAATGTACAGCCCATCATAG
Organism: Crocodylus porosus; assembly: GCF_001723895.1. NCBI lineage: Eukaryota > Metazoa > Chordata > Crocodylia > Crocodylidae > Crocodylus > Crocodylus porosus. Next base: position 66,329,200 of record NW_017728947.1, on the reverse strand, counting down.
TATAGGTATAGTTAGGGTTATTTTTGCCCACATGCTTCACTTTACTATAGTCTATATTGCTATTTACTTGCCCATTCATCGATAGTAAAAGTTCCTTCTGTAGTTCCTCACAGTCTACCTTGGTCTTTACCACTTTGAATAAGTTTGTGTCATCCACAAATTTGACCACCTTGCTACTCACACCCTTTTCTAGATTACTTATGAATATGGTAAATGGTACTAGTCTCAGAACAGATCCCTAAGGGACCCTGCTATTTATTCCTTTCCAAACAGAAAACTGACTATTTGTTTTCTATCCTTAACCCAATTTTTAAATCCACAAATGGACCTTCCCTGTAATCCTATGACTACCTTGCTTCATCAAGAGTCTTTTATGGGGAACTCTGTCAAAGCTTTTTGGAGGTCCAGATATATATGACAAATGGATTACCCTGATCCATCTGCTTATTGACACTTTCAAAGAACTGTAGTAGGTTGGTGAGGTATGATTTAACTTTGACAAAACCATACTGATTTGTCCCTAGCAAATCGTGTTAATTCATGTGGTGAATTATTTTTTTTACCAGTTTTCTATGAACAGAAGTTAGATTCCTCAGCCTGTAGTTCCTTGGGTCCCCCTCCCCCCCCGAGCCCTTCTTAAGTATTGGAGTCATATTGACAACCCTCCAAACCTCTGATACTAAGGCTGCTTGTAGGGATAGGTTGCATACTACATTTAGAAGTATGGCAATTTCCTATCTGAGCTCCTTCAGAACCCTAGGGTAAATGCCATCAGGTCCTGGTAATTTGCTATTGTTTAATTTATCAATTTCCTCTACAACTTCATCTGTTGAAATCCCAGTTTGGGTCAGCTCCACAGATTTGTCCCTAGAGGGGAATGGCTCTGGTGAGGGAATCTCTTTAACATCTCACACAGGGAAAACCGATGCAAAGAATGCTTTTAGTTTCTCATCAATGGCCCTGTCATTATAAGATTCCAGGATGATATCTTGACAATTGTGTAGCTAATGGGAATTTTTCTATTGACTTCCACTGATTTCACACCCAGACTATAAAGACGCACTGGTGTTTGTGAAAGATGTTACACAAGTTAATAAGAAAAAATAACAATATATTAAATGCAAATTAAAAGCTGAAATATTTTTAAAGTATAGCTATATCTATCTATCTATCCATCTATCTAGATACCTAGATATAGATACCTATCTGTATATCTATACTAGTCTCTGAGACGTAGGGTCTCACATTGGGCACAGTCATAGTTTCTGGGATGTGGTACTATCTAATGTCTGTTAGATAAAAGAAATATCAGGAGAAGTTTGCTTGGTTGATAGAACTAATGTGTGGGCTTTGTTTAACTTTAAAAGTAAACCTTTACAAGTGAAAATATATATAAAAAAGTGGCTGTTCCAGACTCCTACTCAGAGGTATCCAATTATAAAATAGATGGCAGCATTTTCCCAGTACTAAAGTTAAATCCCAAGAGACTTTGTCTATAACTCAAAAATACCTATAAAACTTATAATATTAAGAGAATAAAAATGTTTTCCCTTAGATATGTAAGGTATCTAAAATATAAAAGGGTAACAGAAAGGAAAAAGAAGACAAGTGGGCTGTATTCATATATATACTGAAGGCTTTTGTGCACATGCATGTACTCCCACGTCCTGTCACTGGCTTAATGGGGAGAGTTGCATCAAATCATCAGGGAGTAGGACATCCCAGAGGTTCTGCCTGAAACACTAGGAAAAGAGTGGCATTGCTTCTGTTGTTCCTTCCTACCTCCTTCCTTGTATGGAAGCAATAGATTTCAGCAGAATTGAATTTTTTCTCCAAAACATTTTGATTGTACTGCAACCGAATTCTGATGGAATGGTTTCAACTAGCACTTGTTCCGAGTGATAGAACTAGAGCCCCTGGTCCTTTTCTGGCTTATCCCAATGCTGCTCAGGAATTAGAAGTGGGGTGAGGGGAGTTATTTTTGTTAATAATTTTTGTAAAGACATCATGAAAACGTTTTGTAATTAAAACATTTTAACAGCTCCAGCAAGATGACATTTTTCTTGATAAAAATTGTCCATTTTTTTTTACTACTTTATGCTACTTGAAAAATCTTTGTGGTGATTATCGGAACAGCTATGATAATGTCTACACATGACCGGCAGTTACTTGGCCGTAGCAGCATGCTCCCTCATTTTAGTGCGCCGCTACAGTGAAGTAGAAGCTAAAATTAACTGTGTGCTCCACACACGGCACAGCATGGCCAAAGCGAAGTACTAAAGCATGGCACAGTAACAACACTGCCTTAGGGCAATGTGTAGATGCACCCTCTCATTCCAACAGCTGGACCCCATGCACAATGAGAGAGAAAAATCAAGAAAGACTCACTGACGCATCACCTCTACACTGAACCCTTGCTTTGTGGGAAGGTTTTGTGGCACAGTTCAACCAATACCAATACAATTTAATAAAAGGTGTACCCTGATGCTTTAACTTTTTATACTGTATATTTATTCCTACATCAAGGGTTGGTATTCACAGATACATCCTGCCCTACTCTGTTGCAAGATAATGAAAATGAAATTAATATGAAGCTATTTCAGACTTATAAAATAAATACCTTTTTACACCACACATAATTAACCTGAGGAAGACATAGCCACAGATGTTATTGAGACAAAGTCTTACATATATATGAATCATAAAGAATACTCAGAGTGTTGTTAGACATGTACAGAAAAGACAAACCAGCAGCAGAAGACAGCTAACTGGAATCCCCAAATGTGTCCTAGAATAAGCAAAGCAGTCTTGTCAGCAGGACACTAGCTTTTTCAGAAACTTCCAAGAATCATCAAGTTCTTTTATTCCCTGAGAGTGGGCCATCAGAATAAGCCCTTAACCTACCTGTTAGGTTAGCACATCAGAATGGAGCAGCTAATGTTGGTTTATTATGTAAAATTATATGTAGTACATACATACATGCACATTCTGTTTAATTCCTGACATACAGAAAATCTCTCTGGGGAATCCAGGAGAGCAATAATGTGATTTATGATGGCTAATGCTATCTTTCTACCTGAGCTAGATAGGTCCATGCATCAAATGTCCCCACTATCTGAATTTTCATAGAATCATAAAATCATAAAAAATTAGGATTGGAAGGTTCTTCGGGAGGCCATTGAGTCCAACATCCTGCTCAAAGCAGAATCATCCCCAACTATATCATCCCACCCAAGGCTTTGTCCAGTCACATTTTAAAAACCTCCAGGGATGAAGACTCCACACCCTTTCTGGGTAGGCTATTCCACTGCTTAACTAACCTCCTAGTGAGAAAGTTTTCCCAATATCTAAACTTCCCTCACTGAAACTTCAGACTCCTTGTTCTGGCATCTGCCACCACTGGGAACAGTCTGGCTCCATTCCTTTTGGAAACACGGTCCAGGTAGTTGAAGGCTGCTATTAAATCTCCCCTCAGGCTCCTCTTCTCTAGACTAAATAAGCCCTTAGTCTTTCCTCGTAAGTCATGTGCCCTGGCCCCCTAACAATCTTTGTTGCCCTCCACTGGACTCTCTCCAATTTGTCTACATCTTTTTGTAGTGTGTGGGGCAGGGTCCAAAGCTGGACACAGTATTCCAGATGTGGCCTCACCAGTGCTGAGTAGAGGGGAATCATCACTTCCCTTGATCTGCTTGCAATGCTCCTACTCATTTTGAAGTCATTTAAAGTTAACGGTTTTTACTTTCAACTTTTTTTCACCTCTGGGGTAAAAGGGCAAAGAATGAAAATGTATTTGTCTTTCAGAACCTGGACATCACAAAATACTTAGTCTTTTACATTAACACACCACTCTCTGTATGATTGAAATTCTAGGTTGTAATCCAGATGGGAAAATACAAAGAGCACAATCCTGGAGACTGATTCAGACCACTAATTTGAAAGGAGTACTCACGTAAATAAAGATTACTCACCTGAGTAAGTCACTCACTCACTCGCCTCATTTTTTATATTTTTATTTTTACAAAAGATTGCACTGAGCTCTGTACAAATAACACAGTTATTTTGAAAGTTATCTTCCATTCTCTGACAGTATAAGACCAACTTAAAACCAGTTCTTAGTATAAACCATGCTCCCTGTGCTAGCCATTGGGTATTTTTGTCCTCAGTCACTAATGTATATGCAATTTGGTGTTGGATAAAATACTCTTTATGTCTCTGTTGTCATTTGTGTCAGCATGCTATAATTTGGTAAAACATGTGCTTTTTGATAAATCTCAGTTATTTCTCTCAGAATCCTAAACTTAAATGCCCTATTTATTTTCCTTTTCAGTGACACCAGGAACCTATATTTGGTAGCTTAAACTTCATTTTTGCTTACTCGATTATTTTCTCCAGTGTCACTAGTAACAATCTAGACTACATTACTGTGCTTGTAGTTATTGTTATAACATCTATGTTGGCTTTCCTTAGGGATGTCTTTTTCCTGTCAGTATGGGACCTTTATGCTCTTGTTCAGCTGATTTCATTATCAGGTTCATTGCAGCTGAAAACACAGTAACCTACAATATACAACCTGTTGTAATGCCCTTTTCCATCCTTTGCCCTTTTTTTAGTTTAGAGGCCTATAATAAATCTCATGAAAATTGCTTTATAATAGTCTTTCACCTGCTGCTGCACAATGTCTGGTACTTTGTTCCTTGCTAGGATTTCCTATACCAACTTATGTGGCCTAGTCTGCCATGCATTATTATCAAGAAATACCAGTTGTACTATAGCTAAGGTTGAAAACTCGTTTCTGTTTAAAGGTCAGCTCTCCTTTGAGGTCTATAATCTATATGCCTACTGAGAATACCTGGAAATTGGGTGTGCTGCATGGGGTAAAAGTTAAGTGTTCTAGACAAATGAACAAGATACAGACCCTCTCTGCGCCCCCAAAATAGGTTTGGATAGTCTACTAATACTTTCTGTGCAAGCCTGGGGTTCAAAGCATACCCCAAATGTACTTCTGAAGAGGGTGGTAGTGAATGGCACCTATTGCCCCTTTGGGGAAGCAAAACTGAAAAATGTGTTCCAAAAAGTTCAGCTTGAAATATAGGTATGAACCTAATTCTCATAAACCAAATGGATTAAAGTATACATGCAGAGAATGATTATGAATGAACTTCTAGCATGGTGGCTCTTAGCTATTTTAGACTCAAGGGTTCCCTCATTTGCAGTGGCATAACAAGCAGAGTTGGTGCCTGGGGCAAGCCCTGTGGTGGAGCTGAAGATGGGTGCAGGGTCTGAGAGCGCAGGGGTGGGAGCGTGGGTTGCAAGAGTGGGGTGGGGGTGCACTAGTCTTACCCATGCTTGGAACTCCTAAAAAGACAGTTTCCAGTGCTGCTGCCATTGCCACCACCACCTGCTCTACACCCCTTTCCTGCCCACCAACCTTGGCTGTTGCTGTTAGCTGGGGACTGTTTTAGAGGTCCATATATGGGTATGTTGCCAAGGTAGACACAACATGGGACTCTGGGGAAAGTCTGGGTAGGTCCCCTTCTCACCTTCCCCTGCTTATGCTACTGCTTGTTAAACTAAAAACACCCGTTGTTAGACTCCAAGCACTCTTTGAAAAATGCCAGCTCTTAGTTTTCACTATGTTTGACTATGGAAAGATAATAGAGCCATTTTTCTGTTGCAGAGATTCAGAAAGACCACAGCAGGTCAAAATATTTTTAACAATGTGCATGTTTTTACCACTGAAATGTTTTTAACACTATTTGAAATATCTGGTTTTTTCTTTTGAATTATGTTTTCACATCTAAGTGTGCTAACATTGCATAGTAACCCATGACACCCTTGAAAGGATCTCTCAGCTGACACCCTGGTTGAGAATCACTATTATAGCATCTAGCCCAGTGGGGACCAACCTTTTAAGAAAGCATGCCACATATTAGAACTGCATCCTGCCACTTCAATCCCCTCCCCAATCTGATGTTTTGCTTTTGTGTCCTGTGCTCCTTGCCAGATCTGTTCCTCTGCTTCCTACTGCCTTTGGGGGATGACTGGCTGTGCAGCATCTCTGCAGAAAAGGATATGGGGGTTACAGCGGACAGAAAGGTGAATATGAGCCAGCAGTGTGTCCTTGCTCCAAAGAAGGCTAATGGCATACTGGGCTGCATCAGTAGGAGTGTTGCCAACAGGTCAAAATAAGTGATTATTCCCTTAGCTTCAGCACTGGCAAGGCCACATCTAGGGTACTATGTTCAGTTTTGGGCCCCCATTACAGAAAGGATGTGGACAAAATGGAGAAAGTCCAGCAGAGAACAACAAAGATGGTGAGGGAACTGGAGGACATGACTTATGAGGAAAGACTGAAGGAACAGAGCTTATTTAGTCTAGAGAAGAGGAGACTGAGACATTTAATAGCAGCCTTGAACTCGCTGAAGGGTTCGAAAGAGGATGGAGCTAGACCGTTCTCAGCAGTGGCAGATTACAGAACAAGGAGCAACAATCTCTAGTTGCACCAAGGGAAGTTTAGGTTAGATATTATGAAAGATGCTCTTGCTAGGAGAGAAGTAAAACACTGGAACAGGTTGCCCAGAGAGGTGATGGAATCTCCATCCTTGAAGGTTTTTAAGACCCAGACAGACAAAGCTTTGGCTGAGATTGATCTAGTTTGAGATGATCCTGCTTTAAGAAGGAGGTTGAACCAGATGACCTCCTGGGGTCCCTTCCAACCCTAATTTTCTGTGATTCTGTGATTCCTGTCCTATCTGCTAATGTGCTGCCTACCCCTGCCCTGATCTTCTACACACCACAGACAGAAGCTGCCCATACAATTTGAAATAGATCTCAGTAATATAAGTTGTGATGAGAGAGCATGGCACTAGCTGTGCGCACCAACTTAGAATTCCAAAATTGCCCCCTCCCCCCATGGAGTCCACAGCCTGGCAGCAAAAGCTCTACAGCACTGCAGCAGTAGCCAGGTGCATGGATACCATGTTGTTGCTGGGACTGGTTTTGAGTCCCCAGCATAGATAAAACTTCCGGCTTCTCTCTATCTCCCACTCTCAGAACTCTGCCCCTGTCCTGCTTTATCCTCCTACACCTTTCCACAGGGTTTGCTTCCCCTGCTCAGGTTGGCAACCCCTACTCTACCCTAACATACCATATTTACTCAAATATAAGATGACCCCCCCCCAATAATTTGATTCTATATATGGAAAAATTATAAAATTGTTATAAATCACCAGGTATAGAATCTAATTATTGCCCTGAATTTGTCCCCCTCCCACTGCTACAGCAGGGAAAATAAAACCGGGGGTTCAGGTAGCCCTTAGTTTTCTGCCCCCCCCCCAACTTCTTCCCCCGGCATCCCCTTCCCTATTCCTTACTATCAGAGCACCTGAGCACATGGAAATGAGTGGCAAATTTAAAAACATTAACCTTGAAATAAACATATCTACAATATTTTGCATAAAATTACTACAGGCACCTGTAGACTTAGTTCCTGCAGCATAGATGCATTTTAACTCTTTTGAAACTACTGGCAGTTTTGGCACAGGTATTCAATAAGAGGAAAAACCTGCAGCACCCTTATAGGCTCGGCAGTGCTACGTTGGTTAGCACTACAGAAGAAAGAGACTTGGGGGTCATCATTGA
>NW_017728947.1:66306241-66321039 GCF_001723895.1 Crocodylus porosus | reverse complement strand
CCTATGACCCCAGCTGACTTCCTGCCCTTTGGGCAGGGGGCTGGACTCGATGATCTCCCGAGGTCCCTTCCAGCCCTAATGTCTATGAAATGTCTATGAAATAAACAGCACTTTGATATCTACTTACAGATAACCAAAAGACTCATCATTTACTGTATAGTTCAGGGATTTTCAACCTTTTTTTGTTGGTATGCCCCCGGCAGCCAATCAGAAAGCAGGGAGTCCCCCAGCTGGTCAACCAGTTGCGGGGGAGGGGTTGGGTCTCCCTGGAGGCCAATCAATGAGCAGGGAGGGGTGAAACCAGAAGCACTGGCAGGAAAACTAGAAGCACCACCAGCGAAACCAGAAGTGCCACTGCTTCTCCGTGCTGCTGCCGCATACCCCCTGGGGCCTTCCCAAGAACCACCAGGGGTATGCCTGGGCTGGGATCTACAAGAGTCAACAGCATTTCAGTCCACAGTGACCCCACAGTTCAGCACTGCTCAGTAGGTGTGTGTACTCCAGATACCCCCCACAAAGGAGCCATATGCTAATTAGCCCCCCACTCATGACTGGAAATGGGTGTTTTGGTCACAAGTTCTGGGATCCTCCAGAAATTTATATTCAAATAAGGTTTAACCTGGTCCAGCTCCACTTCATGAAGGACAGGGCCATATTAATCATATGCGACAGACTGAGGCGGGGGCAAAAGGGATTCTAGGTGAACCATTTGGCACCCTGGCTGGTGACGTGTGTCAGACATTTAAGGCTGGTGAAAAAATAGGAATCACTGGAAATGGGAAAGAAAAGCATGGCTCAGCTGTGGGACTAAAGAGGAAGTAGAAATGTATGCAGTGTACTGGCTGAGCATGACTTGAAAAAGTGTTGGTGCTGAATGGGACTGCATGGACTGGGCACTTCCATGTATCTTATTCATATGGGCTGTGTGGAGGATTTCCATCCCAACCTCCTCCCTGTCTCTCTTTCACCAGTTTTTTCTCCCTTGGCCTTTTCCCCTTACCTATCAACTCTGCCTATGTGCCTGGGGACAAATACTGAAGGTGGGGGCTTAAACTCTCCATTTTTCTAAGCAGTGACCTCATGGCCTGAGGGGGGCAGGGCCGGTAACCCCTACCACTCACATCCAGGTAGTGATGATGCATTTCAAATTGGTTGGCTAGCAGCCATCAACTCCTGGCCTTCATTGGGCCCCCCAAAGGTGATGTCAAAAGGTCTATATAAGCCTAGACTGCACAGGAGGTGGGGCAAAGCAGCCATGATGAAGACACACACAGCAGCTGAAACATCTGCAGCTCTCTCTCTCTCTCTTTCTCTCTCTCAAGATGCTAAAGTGAGTAAACTGCTGAAACCTATCTAGATATATATTGCTTGCTGTAAAGTAGATGTGTGATCAAAGGCTACTAGCCACACTGTTTGCTCTAGGGTTATTCTGTAATAGTTCTCTCATGATGGATAACCTCTATCTGATGCAGGAAGTCTACAGGCCGACAAGAGGTGAAGTGCTGCTTGACCTTGTACTGGCAACCAGGGATGACCTAATCAGCAACCTAATGATCAAAGGGAGGCTGAGTAACAGTGACCACAAGCTGATTACCTTCACCATCTGCCATAAAGCTGGCTGCCACGCCCCGATGGCCGGCACACCTTTGACCTGCGGGCCTGGGTTGGTATGACCGGCTTGGCGCGGGTGGGATCAGTGGTCAGACAGGTGGGTAGTAGCGGCGAGTAGGAGTCAGGAGATTTAAAGCATATTGGTTACACAGAAAGTTTATTTTACTTACGCTACAGATGGTCGCAGCATAGGAAGGGAAGTTGTGGTAACAGCATAGGAAAAGAACTTGTGGTCGCAGCGTAGGAAGAGAAGTTGATTTATTTAGCACAGCATGCAGATGTTTTGCTACTCAGGTTACAAACTACTTGGCGTGGATTTTTAACAAAGTATACAGGTCACTTTGGTCCGTAGACCTCCGAGAGCTCTTAACGAGAAGGACGGACAAGCCAGCAGAAAGAATATGCCTGATTAAGGGTCTGAGGCGGGGAGATGTTAGTGATTGGCTGGTTTGCTAACTATGTCACTTGGGCGTGTACGGAGTTCTCCGCCAAAGGCGGAAATCTTTCCAAAGTTATAGTCTGCAGGGTGGCCTATCACTGCATGCCAGGCATGAATAAATGAATAATTAAAGGATTGCCTATCCTTGTCTGCTCAGGTTTCATGCCAGCTCAGCTGTATAAGACTGTGCATGTGTTATACATTTAAGCTATGGGGGAGGGTTTGTAATGATGCGGAACTGTAATTACAAAGTGTGTTGTGTTAGCCTTTGACCTTTTGCCATCGGCATCTGAGATCAAAGATTTTTCTTTGACACTGGCAAGTCAGTCAGTAATACAGAAGTCCTTGGCTTCAGGAAAGGTTACTTTGACAAGCTCAGGAGGCTTGTCAGTGAGGCCCTAAAGGGCCACACCCAAAGGGGAGGGGAGTTCAGAACGAGTGGTTGCTCCTCAAGGGAACAATCCTGGATGCGCAAGCAAAGTCCATCCCGCCTCGGACCTGCAGAAGGCAAACCAGGAAAGCCAAGGTTGTGATGGAACTCCAACTGGCTACAAATATCAAGGATAATAAAAAGTCCTTTTTTAGATATGTGGGGAGCTGGAGGAAAAGAAAGGGAAAAACTGGACCCCTGCTAAATCAGATGGGACAACTGATAACTGATGCCCATGAAAAAGCAAACTTGCTAAATGGGTATTTTGCATCAGTTTTTTATCACTCCCATGAGATACCCCTGTGGGTCAGGGAGGCCCGGGTGAGGGAGATTCCTTACCCTCCATCGAAGCTGACCTTGTGAAGGAACACCTTGACAGGCTGGATACCTTCAAGTCAGCTGGCCCTGATGGTTTATACCCAAGGATACTCAAGGAGCTGGCAAGCATCAGAGCTCAGTCCCTGGCATGGATCTTTGAGAATTCCTGGTGCTCTGGTGAAGTACCTGAAGACTGGAAGAAGGCCAATGTCATTCCAATGTTTAAGAAAGGGAGGAAAGTAGATCCAAACTACAGGCCCATCAGCCTGACCTCTATCCTGGGGAAGGTCTTGGAAAAGATTATCAAAGAGGCCATCCTTAACAGACTAGTTGATGGCAATATCCTGAGGGATACCCAGCATGGGTTTGTTGCGGGCAGGTTTTGCTTGACCAATCTCATTTCCTTTTATGACCAGGTGATCTATCACCTGGACAAGGGGGAAGAGATTGATATTGTATATCTTGACTTTAGAAAAGCCTTCGATCTGGTATCCCAAGATCACCTCTTGGTAAAACTGGCTAACTGCGGCCTCAACCTCATCACAATCCACTGACTGGGGAAATGGCTCCATGGCAGGACCCAAAGGGTGGTGGTTGACGGAAGCCAATCATCTTGGTGCACTGTGACCAGTGGGGTCCATCAAGCCTCTGTCCTAGGGCCTATGCTGTTTAACATCTTCATCAATGATGTGGACACTGGTATCAGAAGTGGACTGGCCAAGTTTGCTGATGACACCAAACTCTGGGGTAAAGTATCCACACCTGAGGACAGGAGGGCGATCCAGGCAGATCTTGACAGGCTCATGAAATGGGCAAATGGGCAATTTGGGCAAATGGGCAATGAAATGAGAAATGGGCAATTTGTTCAACACCAAAAAATGCAAGGCTCTCCACCTTGGGAGGGAAAACCTGCAGCATGCTTATAGGCTCGGCAGTGCTATGCTGGTTAGCACTACAGATGAAAGGGAGTTGGGGTCATGATTGATAAACATGAGCCTTCAATGTGATGCTGTGGCTAGTAAAGTGAGCAAAACGCTGGCTTGCATCCATAGATGCTTCTCAAGCAAATCCCGGGACATCATTCTCCCCTTGTACTCGGCCTTGGTGAGGCCGCAGCTGGAGTACTGCATCCAGTTTTGGGCTCCACAATTCAAAAAGGATGTGGAGAAGCTTGAGAGAGTGCAGAGGAGAGCCACGCGCATGATCAGAGGTCAGGAAAACAAACCTTATGATGAGAGGCTGAGAGCCATGGGACTCTTCAGCCTGGAAAAGCGCAGGCTCAGGGGTGATCTGGTGGCCACCTATAAGTTTATCAGGGGTGCTTATCAGGATCTGGGGGAATATCTGTTCACCAGAGCGCCCGAAGGGTTGACAAGATCAAATGGTCACAAACTCCGCCATGACTGATTCAGGCTGGACATAAGGAAGAACTTCTTTACTGTCCGAGCCCCCAAGGTTTGGAATAGATTGCCACCGGAGGCAGTTCAAGCACCCACTTTGAATGCCTTCAATACACATTTGGATGCTTATTTTGCTGGGATCCCATGATCCCTGCTGACTTCCTGCCCATGGGGCAGGGGGCTGGACTCAATGATCCTCTGGGGTCCCTTCCAGCCTGAATGTCTATGAAATATATGAAATCTATTCTGCACCCTTCCCCAAGCCTTCCCTCTGTAACCAATAAAGTTCTTCACTGTACCAAATGTGAGGGACTTGTTGGGAGAGGCATGCCTTTGTGCCCTCTTGGGTACAAAGTAGCTGACTAAGGAAGGCTACTTTATGTGTTTCAGGCTAAAGGAAGCACTCCAAGCTTTTGCAGTGGCTTGTGTACCCCAGGGGGGCACAAGGCCCTAAAACAGTCCAGACCCCTGGGCGGTGGTGATGATACCCACAGGAAGGGGGTTGGCCAGGCGTGAGGCACCCCCAAGGAAGCACTCTGAGCCTGGAAGGTGGTTGGGCACAGTGAGATGGGTGGCTTAGTGCAGAAGCACCCCCTACTGGCCCACCACAAGTTGCCCTTGATGCTGGTGCAACAGATCCACTGAGCCCTGATGCAGCTGTGAGACACACTACAATACCAGTGGGAAAGGGGGCTGAATGTTGCTGTGTTGAACCTTGACTTGAAGAAAGCCTGTGATTGGATATCCCATCAGTTCCTGTCTGAGACACTGAAAAAGATAAGTGTCCTCTCCCACCTTCATCACTGGATAAATATGCTGTAAACCCACATGAGCAGCAGGCTACTGGTAAATGGGTCCGTGACAGCACTGACTGTGATAGGGTCAGGCATCTAGCAGGGTTGCCCACTTCCCTGATCCTGCTTATCTGCATGATGGAACCACTAGCACAGTGGCTTAGGCAGGACTCCAGGATTAGTGGAATAAAGATCCCCGGAGTACCCAGGAAGAGAAGGTCCTAGTCTACATGGACGACCTCAATATAATGTGCAGGGACAAATGGTTGGTTGAAAGAGCACTGCAAAACATGTAGGTATACGGAACAGTGGCAGGGGCCAAGCTCAATGTAATCAAAAAGCATCTGCCTAGTACTGGGTGAACTCAGGGGCCTGTCATTTCTGGGGGTCTCCATCCGCATAATAGGATAAATATCCTCAGGATAGAGTTTGCTCCAAAACTGTCAGGACAGAGGGCATGGGATGAGACTGAGGCCAATGCCAAACAGACTGGGACAATGGCAATTGCATTGCTTGTCAATGCAGATGCATGGCACTCATGAAAATACTGATGCTTCTAACCACTGCATTATTCTTCCCTCCCTCAAAAGTGGTGACAAGATTCATAAACCTGACCAGAGAAGTGGTTCCATATGGACCCTTGACTAAGCAGCAAGGGCCCCTGGCAGCCCACTTCCACCTGCTTCATCTCCTGCTTCAGGAACACCCTGTGGAAGATCAGGAACTTGCTCATCAACAGACACAAAAACCTCCCAGTCAAGGGCTGTATTAAAATGAGATTGAGATGTACTGGTACTACAGGAAGATGGTAGAAAATGACTACCATATAGATATGTATAAATAAAACCAGGAGTTTTACCTCTTCTGAGGACTCAAAACCATTATATATCTATAGATCTCTCTCTCTCTCCATCCTTGAAGGTTTTTAAGACCCAGCAAGACAAAGCTTTGGTTCACAATATAAAACAATATTTAGTAGAGGTATATATCTATATCTGTAGATACAGATAATGGTTATATCATATATATATATATATAGAGAGAGAGAGAGAGAGAGAGAGAGAAGGAAAGAAAGAGAGAAAGAGAGAGATCTATAGATATATAATGGTTTTGAGTCTCCAGCAGAGGTAAAACTCCTGGTGGTAGGTTCCCATCAACATCTCATCCTTTTTGGCTAAGATCAAACATCCCCACCAAGCCCTTCTCTGGTGGTCTAGGGTTTGGTGCTCTTATTGCCCCAGCCTGGGTTCAATTCCCAGCCAGGGAAGCCCTTTTACTTCTCCCCTGGGCTTAGCTGGCTAACATTGTATTTTCTGTAACCTAGTTGCATTCCCCTCATCACCCTCATCCCTCTAATGTTAGTACCTCGCTTGGGTGATTTGTATTTCCCTACTGGCTTTGTCATGTTTTTGGATTCACAATCCTAAACATCTACTACTAATATTTTTGGCACCAAGGGAAGAGGGTCAGAGCTGGCTCTGGCCCTCCCAGTGGTACCCTAGTATTGCAGCACTTCCAGGCCCAGCGTCAGTTCCCTACAGAGGGAACACCTGCCTGCTTTTTTTAACACACACACACACACACACACACACACTCACACACAGTTCCATCAGTATGTTTGCCCAATATGGGCCATGTGTTTTATAGTCATGCTCAGTGCTGACTGCATTTAATCAAGTTCATATTTGGTTTCCATTACTGAGCATATGCTAATTTTGACAGCAGTTAAATGAAAGACAATGTATGTAATGAAGTTTCCCTGTATGAAAATATAAGATTAGAGGCTTCCCCCCCACCCCAAGTTGATGGAGGGGGCAGGAAGGGGAAAACTCATCTTGTATTTGAGTAAATACAGTATTTTGTCTGAGCTAGAAGCTCAAGAGGGCGTTTATCCATCCTTCATTCTGACCTATACATGCCTACTGTCAGTTTAAACCTGATGCTTGTCAGAAACCTGAAAAAGGAAGACACCCTGCTGCAGTCAGCTTCTGTCAAAGGTTTTTTGGGGGATTTTTTTTCCAGAGCATGAGGGAATGTAATTTGAGTACAGTAGAAATTGATAACGCACTCATGCTATTTCTGAAAAAAAAAAATTACACATGAGAATGCTTGCTGGGGAAGATGAGGAGATTAAAGGATTCATGAATGGAATAAGGGAAGAGGATTTGAGAAGTGCCAAGTGGAGGGGCGAATGGTTGGTAGCTCAGGCCAAAGGGAGGAGGAAGAGTGTTAAGGGAACAGAAAAATGAGGCAACAGAATCCTGCGAGCTGTGACATGGAGTTTACCAGTGTAACTGTAATGCCAGGGGTCAAGGAGGTCTCTGGCTCGCGGGGTTTATTTATGCCCTTCTCCCTGTTCTCTTGTGTCCTCTGGGTTTTTTGTAGGGGGACAGATGGGATGAAGGACAGAAAGGAGCTGTCTGTAATTTCTCTCACCAGTCTGATTAAAATCTATTTTTAATTAAAAATATTTCAATGTATGACCATACATTCTACCATGAAAAAAACCGTACACTAAAAAATTGGTCTGTGCAAAGCAGAAAGTATTTGCTTCAGATTCAGATTTGGAGGGAGAGCGATTTGATACAGTGAGTCAAATCACTTTTCCAGTTCAGCCCCTGATCATTCTCCACAGTTCCCAGTTCAACTCCCCAGGCTTCTCCCAGGGCTGCTAGCATTGCCTGCCTTCTCCCAGCAGAGGAGGGAGCAGCCAGGGGAGCAGCCAAATGAGCTGTGGCTTGAGCCAGGAGCCCCAGGAGAAGCTGCAAGGGAATGTTTGGGAGCTGGGGGAATCAAACTGGAAGCTTGGGAGTTGAACCAGGAGCTGGGGGATGATCAGGGGCTGGGGGAATGAACAGGGGCTTCCCCCCAGCTTGATCCCGCAGCTTCCCATTGTTGCCCGGCTCCCCAGTCATTTCTCCCAGCCCCTGTGGCTTCTCCTGGGGCTGCCAGCACTGCCTGCCTCACCCCAGCAGGGGGCAGCTGGGGGAGTAGCTGGACAAGTCACAGCTTCTCCTGGGGCTGCCGGCTCAAGCCAGGGCACGTCTGGCTGCTCCCCCAGCTGCTCCCGCCAGCACTGCCTAGTGCCTGCCTGTACAGTCTATGGCTGAATCTCCAAATCTCTCTGAATCAATTCAGAGGCTTCTGATTCAATTCGGAAAGATTAATGGGTGTCCCAATTCAGATTCGGAGATTTGGCCGCCAAATCAGGCCGAGTCTCCTCCAAATCAAATCAGCTACCGAAATTTTGCACAGCCCTAGTAAAAAAGAGAAAATCTTTGAAAGCCCATACCATCTTTTACCTTCATTGTAGTCTAGTGGCATCCCAAATGCAAACCTGGGATAAATACGACTTTCTGTCTTTCATTTAAACACAAGTGTATGCACAAGCACACCTAGAAAAATTCTCAATGACCAAAAAAAAAAAGAGAAAATTAGCACAAGTTTGCCCAGAGGTATTTTGTGCCCTTCCAGAATCTTGAGTTGGGGAAAACTCAAACGTGTGAACTCAAGGAGTTAGGGTATTTCAAACTTAAAGTTCTAAAAACCAGACTATACTGTATGAAGATGCATGTCAAGGAACTCATTCCTCTTTGCAAGATGTCACAGCATACCTATAAACTCACTCTGCCTTTGAACTGAGTTGAACAGCTGCCTTGATTAGGCCTAAAGTTAGAAAGACGCCAACATTACAACGTCTTTGCCTTGTGTAAAGGATGCCATCTAACATTATACTTTCATTTATCAATCACTAAACCAAAAACAGGGCACGCTTAATTCCTCCAGGCACAAAACAACTCTAATCTTTCATCATAAGCAGGGCAAGGTAGAGTAGCTTCCTCAGTATGACTCTCCAAAATGACCTGTCACGGTCCCATTTCTGTCTAACAGCTCCAGCTAATCCTCTGTTTAGCACAGCCACATCAAATACACTCAAAGCAGCTGGAACACTTCCACATGATTCCTCTGGGATATTACTAGATCCAAGGGGACCAAGTTAACGTTAAATCTTCATTCCCAAGTTCAGATGTGTGAGTTTTTCTAAGCGTTCTGGAAGGGCATAGTATACCAACAACCAACCTCAGCTTAGTAGTACCAATTTACTCTTGTCATTAAAGACATGTTTTTTCAGTTCTCATTTGCTCCGTGAGGTGTAAGTCAATTTCTAAGAAACAAGGACCCGGAGAATAAAGCTTTATCAGGCTGTAAGTATTTGCCCAAGACATTTATAAATCAGTTATCCTTTTGTGGCTGACAGGCTAGGAGAGAAATAATTCAGTGGCAAGGGAACACAGAAAAAGTGAACAGAGAATTGAAGGGAAAAGGCAAAAATAGGAACACATAAAAGAGCAGAGAAAAGGGGGCAAAGGAGACACAAAACAGAATGAAGATAAGACAGAAAAAGTGATCTTGCATCCAAAGCACAGGGTTGGAAAGTGAAAAAGCAGCAAAGTGAATTTCTGTTCCACTATGCCCCTCTATATCAACAAAGTTATACAGGTAGCTAAAGTCTACTGCATAGGCCCCCAACTCTTGATATAGCAGTACATTGAAAAAGAGTGTTGCAGAAAGGCAAAAGTGAAAACAGCTTTAGGATTGGTCTATTTTACACAGATGGACAATACGTCAGCTCCAGAAGTCAGGAAACTGAAAAAAAAATCACAAAACTAAGATCAGGATCAGGCCCTAATCATAGTCTTCTGGTTTGATCTTGGATAAATCACAGGTAACCCAATATCAAGGGGGGAAGCAAATGTCCACTGCTCTGTAACAAGCAATCTCCCATCTCAGTTACATCACTAATCAATGAAAGTCAACAGAACGGAGCACCTAACAAAGGGCACTGAAAGAATTAGCCTTTTTTTTGAGTGCTCAGGATGGTCCCGTCCCTCAGTTTTTCCCTTTCAATAGAATGAGGACAGCAGAGCTTACTCACCACTTATGGTAAAGGTTAGGTTCAAACAATTAATATTTGCAAAGCACTTTGAGATACTTGAAGAAAAGGTACTACAGAAGTGCAAAGTATTAGTATCAAACCCTATTTGGGAAGGGCAGAAAAAGATTAGGAACTGTGTCAGGACCACACACTTCACAATTTGTGAAAACAGACACTTTTCTGCCAGTATTTCACTAGAACTAATCCTCTTTGCTCCCAGAGACACTGCATCTGGAAAATAAAACATTTGGGGTCAGTGTCTTGCTGAAACACATACTGTGGTTTCCTCTCATTCTCATAGTCACAGATTGAGAGCAGAAAATAGAGAATGATGGACTTGTGAGGGTGGAACGCAAGGTTTGACTACAAGTATCACCAAGTTTTTTTTTTTCTCACTTCAACCCTTGTTGTTATGTTTAAAGGTTACTGTGTCTTGATAGCTAGAGTACATTCAAATCAGTATTGTAAATATACTCCTATGTAACTCAGAATGCTTGACTCCCAATTATGTGCTAAAACAAGAGAGAGATGGAATTACAGAAATTGAATTGAAGAAAATGATGCCATCTAGTTCATAACCGCCCTAACCAATGAATTCAAATTGATTTTGAAATCATGGCCCAATGCTTAGTAAGAAATTCCTTCATAAACAATTCCTCTAAGGAGCAACAATTCTAGTTATACTATTTTATTTCTGTTATATTTTTTCATTCCAACTCCAAAATATACTATTAGGATTTTAATCAAAACAACGTGGCTGCTGTAGAGAACAATATTTCAAATCTGAAGAATTCTGTGAGTTAAAAGTTTTGCAGGTAAGTTACAAAGGCAGGAGAGTTTCCTCTGATTCCTGATAGTGTCTGGGGTATTTTTTGTCTGCTTCCAGTTAACAAGGATCATTAGTAAAATAGTTGTTTCATAAAACACTATTTTAAAATACTTTAAAACAGAATGCAAATAAATTGCACACAGTAAACAGGCACAATATGCACACTTTGGGGATCTGCATATGAACGTTAAAAAAACTGTATTCAGATATCTTTTTGGAATGAAATTAAATCTTGATTCTGCCTTCTTGCTGACCATTGATTAGCCCAACTCTTTCTTTATGCGGTAAGGTCATAGCATTGTCTGGAACATTTGAAGAAAAACTGATCGAAATAAACTCCAACAGAAGAAGAATCTGTTGTTTGAAAAAAAAATGTTTTCATAAAAAATTCTAAAGGCCTTTAAAATATTTTGATTCACTTTTGTCATTTTAATGAGAAAAATCACATTACAATTGCCTGCTTATTAAAAGTTTGTTTTGTTTTCTACACTGGCAAAAGAAGGTGTAGGGAAATAAAAAGATAGGTGGGAAAAAACACTTTATATCATTTTTAATACTTCCTCTTTTTCCACTCGGAAAAAAAGAATGGAAGAAAGGACATAGAAATGAATAAGATGGAAAAAATATGCACACTTTGTCATGTTTATTTTTTTCCCCTCAGGGTAAAAATTTTAGTGTCACTGTCTCTCACTCAAAGAGAAAGAAAGCTAAGAACTGAGACAAATTGTTACTTCTGAAAGTGAAAATAACACTTCCAACTCTATTTTATGTCTTGTCCTTAAAATGGAAGTGTTTTTTGCTTGTTTTTAATTTTTTTTTACTTTCCCCCAAAATTTTAAAGTGGAAAAATTATGAAAAAGGATAAAGTAGGCACTTCCCCACAGTTTTGAAAAAGACAATTTAAAAATGCCAGAATGTCTTTGCTAGAAACATTTTGTAAAAATCATAATTTACTTTTCATAAAATATTCCCTTTAAAAAAAAAAATAGACAACTTGTATTTTTAAATTAATATCGTGTTCAAGATAAGTATTACTGCAGTGGAATCAATAGATGCCAAACAAAAATGGGAGACTGTATTCTGTTTGGTTGCCTGCCTAGGCAGTTAGACCTCAGAGAATATCTGAATCAGGTGTTTTGAAATTATGTGCAAAAGATGATCATTTCCCATTAAAAAGTTTATTTCTGTTTCTTTGAGTCATTTCCTAGATGCATCTTCTGCCTGCAGGTTATATTCTTACAAACTATCAAAAAGTACATGGTGTTGAAACATTACATTAATAATATTTGATGACAAGCAAATGTAATGTTCTGAAATTTCTCACAAGGGTAGATACTACTAAGTTACTATTAGATACAAGGACTTTTCTGCTCATACATTAAATTGTACCTCCAAAAAAAATTTTCAACAATGGTTTCAATCACTGAAGCAGCTCCTGAGCCATCATATCTTCTTTGGGGTGACACATTTATATACACCAAATTGATGTCAATCTAATGGTTGTTTTCCTGTTCCTGATTACTTACTGTTCTATACACATATCCCTCTACAAACAGCTACCTTAAAATAAAGATATATTGTAAAATAAGACATTAAAGGTGCTAATGGAACCATAAACAGAAATGCCAGGAGACAAAATATTTTTGAAAAATTTGCTAAAGCTGATTAACATCCTGTCTTTCCTTATCCCATTTAAAATGTAACAGGATAGTCATATTGTGTTGGGATCAGACTTCTTTGTGGCCTACATGAGTATTTCTATGTAGACTTTTTCTTTACATCAACCACACTGGAACATTTGTAATCTACACCTTAAAAAAGTGAGAAGTAGCTGGACAAGATTGCTATCCATAAATGTGTAAAATTTCAATAACTATTTCTAGCAAAAGCTGTCCAAACTTTAAAAAAGTGTCTGTGAAAATTCTTGTAAATATTCATTTGAATTTACATACACACTTACTTTAGCAAATTTTGGCACATAGTTTATGCCCCTTTTACACTTCCTTCCTGTGAACAGTTGTGCAATTAAAGTTCAGTTTGATGACTGAAGAAAGAGTTTGTATACTCTTATATACAAGAAAAACTAATTTTAAATTTGTTTTCTTCATACATTTGTACAAGAAATATGAGAAGCAGTTACGTTTATCTAGTCACCAAGCCATAAAAGAATAACTTCTAGCCTATCAAAAGCAATGCAGCTCAAATTTTTAATTTCAATGATCAAACCATGGAGTAAATGGAATTTGCAAAAAAGTTCTTGCATTGTGAATAATGAATACATTTCAAGAAAATCATGATCTGTTCACAGACAAGGAATAGAAAAAGAAGCCAAATAAACTATTTGATATGAATTATTCACTCAGCTCAGTTTCCAACAATTTCACAAAAATGAGCAACTATTCTCAGGATACAGAATAATATCTGTCACCCAATCTGTGTGTGGAAATTTGTTGTTTCAATGCTTCTTAATATAAATTCAAGAAATATATAAATACATTTAAAGTTTTAATTCTTCAACAAAGTGTAACATTTTATATGGACAAAGCTTAGCTTACCTAATTTTTTTTAAATTGAAATCAAAGATATGCTAAAATCTCAAGGGTATATTTTCCCCTCAATAACTTCCATTAAGATTAATGGGTGTTTTGTGTATGCATCTAAGGGGAATATATGTCTCAAGAAAGATGCTGATTTAGTAGCAGAAATTTCAGTAGGAAGGATGAACAATAGAGGCCATGATTGCCTTATCGCTGAATGAGACCTTTAACCAAAGTGAAAAATAAATGCTGTTGTGCTTTCTCCTTTAAATATAAAGATAAAAGGGCCACATTCTGGCATACTTATGAATACAGAGTAAGCCTACTGAAGCTGATGCACCACTGATTTTGAAGCAACCCTTTGCAGATTATGGCCCAGATTCTTTACTTAAAAATGTTAAGGTGATCATCCCACTGAATTAGTATTACATGTGGTAGTAAAGTTGAACCAGTATATACATGACCAAAGGGCTGGGGCCAAAGAGCTTAATGTGAGTAAACAGGCTAGAATCCAGTCCAAGATGTTGAGAACCTGCATTGGACACTTCCAAAAACATAACTATATCATTATTTTCACATTTGACAGTCATTAATTGGCGTGTTTTATCTATGCATGTCCTGATGCTGGTTCCTCTACTTGGGTGGTCATTCAGCAAAAAGGTACAGAGCATTAACATCACATATCCATTAGGCATATATTCTATTCACCTGCCTTCTGGTTAACCGTATATCCAAGGACCACCAAAGCCAATGGAAGTCTTTCTGCTAATTCCAATAAGTATTTGCTTCAGGCTCTAAGTGCTTAATTACATTTAAAAAGGACACAAACAAGAATTTTTTTTTAATCCTAAATATTTTCATTTCTTGAAGTTCACAGAACTTTTCTTTTTTTTTCAGCCTCACTTTTTAATCCTGAAGGCATTACTTCAGTGTGTATACATTTATGCTAATCATATACTACAGCCATGGGTTCCTCTATCAATATGAAATGTTTTGTACTTGCTGTTTTTGTGCATCTTGTATTGTTATGTGCAATATACAAAATAATGTGTCTAACTATGCCATTTATGCTTTTGAAAGAAAAAGCAAATTACTTACTGAAGAGAATGGCATTTGCATGCATGTGTGTCAGCTTTCAAGCCATTTCCCTCTACAAAATATTGCTTTCTACACTTAGAAAATGCATCCATCCATCAGTTACAAACCATTTCAAAGCACTTTATGAATCTACAGAGCAAAATGTACTTATCTTACATTGGCAGTGTCCCAGCTGTTACAAAATTGCTATTGTCCTAATACTTACAAGGCAATTTTAGCATCAGTTAATAATTTTACAGGATAGATAACTTCTAAAGCATTATAAAATGACAGACATTAAACAATAGCAACTTAGCATTTTTTGAAACAGTTCATGACAGCTTAAAAACTAAAGTGATTTTAATGTATAGTCTATGCAGTTTTAGTTTCTCATTGACAATTCCTTTAGAAGATAAAAATGTGAAAA
>NW_017728947.1:66300013-66306061 GCF_001723895.1 Crocodylus porosus | reverse complement strand
ACAAATTTATCTTTAAAAGATATTCAGTAAAAATCTCAATTAGGAATAATGTCTCAAATCTTCCCATACAGATAGTAGGTGACAAGAATTTGAATTTATTTAGGCAGAAAAAAATGATGGTATCATTTAATGGTAGGGTACCACAAAATAAAAAAGGCATATCTATTCATTAAACCTAATACAAAAAGAAAAATAGAGTGAGCAGCATTTTATATAAATCAGTATGCATTATTTCTTCTTGAAAACTGTTTTCTATCAATCTTAGTTTAAAAGCTTCAGCTAAAGGCAAATTCTAGTTAAATTGTTACCTTTAAATCCTGTTTAAGTAGCCATTGCGACCAAATGTTCAATTTTTGGCTAGACATTTATAATTTACCTAATGCACAGTATATTCTGTGATAGCAAAAGATTTGGTGATATGTAAAGTGTAAACTGTTCTAAACAAATTAAATTAATTGATATTTTTAGGCTTTACTTTTGTAATAACTAAAAAGCACCTTTTCAGTGCAACTAATGTACATCACAGTGGCCTTTTTCATCAATGTACTTATTAAGTTAAACCAGTTGTACCGCTTGCTGTCATATAGCACAGGTAATTGACCACCTCATCAAACCATACCAAAAAGAATCCCTTAGTGCCTAATTACTACATTCTTCTGTACTATTGAGCACATTAAAGCAACATTAATGTATTATGCTATATACATCATTACCTAAGAGTATTAGAAAGTCCTTGTACAGTAGGAAAGAGTTCTGATGGCAGTACAGCTATTTTCAACATTCAGTCAATTTACTTTTCAAAACGTAGAAACTGAAGAATGGTTCAAATCTTTAGCCTGTGAGAAGATATTGGTTAATATATCAGTTCTGGTAGGTCTATGGTGTGTGATCAGCAGCACTCTGATGCAGTGGGGTCTAGATCTAATCCTTTTCTCATTGAAGTTCATGATAAGGGAGATGTCACTGGCTTCAAAAGAAGAAAGATTGGGCACATCCAATTTACACATATGCATTCTGTAACTTTGTCGAAATGACTCTGCATAGCACCTGAATGCTAAGATCACGTCCCCTTTGAATCTTTACACTAGTCTCCTTGGGGACTATAGAGAATAGTCTCCTTGGAAAAAAAATGACCAAATTAATCCCATATAGATGTATCAGAATACCTATTTTATGAGTCTTCAGAGTCATACTTCTTCATGTGAGCAATTTTACTTCCACTTGCTAATTCCTGTAAATAAGTCTGCAGAACTGAGTCCTAGGGGCCATAATTAGACACAGTTCAGAACAGTATGCAGTGCTTAGCTGTGCTGCCCCATGGGGAACTATCAGCAGGCTGTTTCTCCATAAGCAGCTTGGTGACAAAGCTATATACCAAGCCTGTCCAACTTCTAAGCAGCTGGGAGCCACACCAGTAGGGCTGCATGTTGTGCAGGCTGCACCAGCAGGGACCATGGGTCCCCAGGCCACACACTGCCCCAACTCCCCCCGTACTCCACCCTACTGCACAATACACCTTCAGCATGTCACAGCACATTGTCCCACCCCCACAGGCAGGCATAGAAAGCAGAAGCCCCAGGAAGGAGAGAAGCCTGGAGACTCTGGCTGCTATTGCAGCCAGAACAATGGGGGAGCAGGGGCCAGGTAGGAGCCTGGGGCTGCAACTTAATCTCTCATAGACTGCTTGTACCCTTTGGGCCATCAGTTGGACATTCCTGTGCTATACAACCTTGGAATGATGAACTCTTACATTTCCCCTGCAGTACAAATGACACATGTTGTAAGCCAGTGCCATGAAGTTGAATTTAAGTTCCCCCTTCTTCCCCTTCTCTCCACATCTGCTTTGGGGCATCATTTATCTTTAAGATTGTGCCTCTGACCACAGCAACTGTAACTGGTTGGACCAAAAATGCTCTGTGCTGACGTCAAGTGTGTTACACTTCCATTGTTAGTGTATAGTCTATGACACTTACTTTAAAGCCATGCCAGATTCTTAATAACTTTTCCAACTGAGACACATGGTATACTTACAAATAACTTAGTCCATTAGGGAAAGTAATGAGGCTAGAGCCAAGGAACACCTACTTTCTACCCACTTGCAGAAAACTTCAGGTCATGTTACAGCTGGCCACCTACACCACCTGTAGTTCTGTGGCAGATAGGAAGGTGGTTCTTCAGCGGGATAGTGACTGTAGACTAAGTTATACTGCTCAGACTAGATCTTTTGGAGTCATTAGGTAACCTTAAGGGAGCTGCTGTTTTATTAGTTGCTATCCAAATTGTAAAATTGGATACAAATTGGTTGTCTAGTAGGGCTGTGTGAAGCTTCAGTCACTGATTCGATTTGGTGGAGATTTGGTAGTTGAATCTCTAAATCCAAATCAAATCAGGAGACCCTTTAATCTTCTTGAATCAAAGAGGAACCCTCCAAATCAATTCGGAGAGATTTGGAGAGATTTGATGATTCAGACATAGACACAGCTTTAAATGTTTTTTCTACATACCTCAAGGTACCAGGTGTCTCGTGAACACCGAGATGATGGGGCAGATGGAGTGTCCCATGGGAGCATGGGGGGGGGTCCCCAGCATGCTCAGCAGTGGACCTGGAAGTGGACCAGAAGCACTTCCAGTCCACTTCTGGGTCCACAGCGAAGCATGCAGGGGATCTCCCTCCTTCCCCCCCCGGCTCAGCAAATGGTGCCTCCTGGGTCTGGGGGGAGGCACCTGGGGTGCCCCCTGGTCAATCACTGAGCTGGGTGGTGTAGGCAGGGGTCCCCCATGAACTCTCCAGCAGACCCAGAGATGGACTGGAAGTACATCCAGTCCACTTTTGGGTCTGCTGCCGAACACATGGCCCCACCCCACCATGTTTCTGTGGGACGTTTCATGCACCCCACCATCTCAGCATTCATGAGCCATGCCTGGTACCTTGAGATGTGTAGAACAAACATTTAAAGCTGTGTCTATGGTTGAATCACTGATTCTCTGAATCAGCCTCGAATCTTCAGATTTGGATTTGGCCAAATTGAATCAGGACAGTGATCTGAATCAATTAATCAAATCACTGTCCCCTGAAGTGGGCCAAATCCAAATCTGAATCGAATATGGCCTAATTTGCACACCCCTATTGTCTAGCTGATACATGTAAAGGTTTCATATAATCATTTAGGCCAGGTATAGACACTACACTTTTACCAGTATAAGTGATCAGAAACTGGTCTACAGCCGTACCAGAACAGAAGTTTGGCACACAGACTGGTTTAAAAGTGGTAGAACAAGATTTGTGTGTTCCTCTCCCCTCCATCCCCTCCCCACCAAAGGGCAAATGTGTGTTCTGTTTGCTACCAATGTCGACCACGGTGCTTACATAAAAATACGTAACTTAAATCAATTCCATCTTGGGCTTTTTGAATTTCTGTACCTAGCCTCAGGGTTAGATTGTACCTCTTGCAAACAGCCCATAATAAGGACATTGTATAGATATGCTGCATCTGTTATAGTACTAATTCAGGCAGCATTACCCCTCAGTTTCCCACTTATGCTGAGATTGTACAGAAGGGAAGTTTTTTAATAAGCTACTTCCAGCTCTGCCGGTTAGCATATAAGAGGTAAGTAAAGCTTTGGTTCTGTCTTGTCTTTACTACTGTCCACTCACTTTGATGAGCTTCTCCAATAACTAATGGTCATTTCAGAAATATTTTTATTTGTCAAAGATATAGTACCCTTTCCTTACTAATAACATGTGACAGTTCCACAATGCTCTGAAGTGCCAGATAAATTCTCCAGCAAAACTAGGGAAGGCCAAACTTGGCATTCTTAATATTTCTCAACATACATATACGCAGATTTTAAAAGCAATCATACCTACAGAGAGCAATTCAGGCCCCTTGTTCTACATGATAATTAAACAAAAGGGAAGTAGTTGTCCCTTCCCTGGTAACAGAGAAACAGTGACTTTTCCAAAAAGCCCTAAGTTATTCGCAGATATGTTTTGGAAAAATCTAGTTCTTTATCTGTCCCCATCTGCCAACCATCAGCAATTCAAGTTCTTGATCCTAGAAACTGTCACATTCAAACACATAACCCACTAACAGAGGACAGGCGATAGAGCAACCATCAACACCTGTGCACTGCCTTCAACACCCTGCTCTCAACTTCATCAAGACCTACAGAAGTGCCACCAGAAGAAACTGGAAGAATCCCACAAGTCTATGATTTTTTTCTCTCACTGTATATCCTGGACAGGTAAGTCTTTCCTGCATCCATGCCCCATGTTCAAGACAAAAAGCACCTTATCCATATCCTATTTTACTCAGCCGGAGTGGGGGAAGGGCAGTGGGTCTGCCTTATCTGGTCAACTCAGTAGCAGTTTGGTGCAGGTGCCCTTTTTCAAATATTCCACCTAATCGAGAGATAGGATTTCTAAAATGGTTTTATTTAGATTTTGAGCCCTTCCATGTGAGGCAGAGACAGCAAGGTTAAATCATTTCAAAAAGTTAAATTCAACTCTTATCCCTCACTTTCTTGTTTTGCTTCTCTCTGGTTTCAACTCTTTCTAAAGCAGGTTCCCCATTAATAATTAGCATGTGACTCATGTTTTCAGGTACCATTAAAGATGGATTACTCACCAGTGGCCAGGCAATTTCTATATTTCTATCAAGGAATATTTAAGCTGCCCTGTATGTATGTATACTGCAACATTTAGTCTTGGTAGAAAGCATCAGCAGTTAATTGGGCTACACTTAGTATCTCACACAGAAACAATGACATTTTGAAAAATATAAATTGTAGGGAAAAGGTGTTGAAAAAATATATTCTAGAAATAGCAAACAAAATCATGCATGCTCCAGCGAACCAACTCAAACTTCTCAAAATAGATGTAATGCAGAATCTAAAACTTTTCAGGTCTGTCCTCAAATATTCTTCTGTAAAACAAACAGAATGCACTACAGTGCTACTTATTTATTTCCTCCCACAACATCTCCAGCCAGAGAAGTGCTTACACTGCTTCTCTCCTACATACATTAACATTTGTCTGAAATCTGACATGAGAAATAGCCATTTGTAGAAGCATGATGCAGGTGTAAAGGTGCAAAGGGGACACAGAGAAATAAAAGGGATGACAATCATATTGGAAAAAGGGTTAGTTATACGAAAGCACCATTTATCAGTTCAGAATTGCCATTGTACATCACATACAAGAAAAATAAACCTTTGAGTCCTTTGTTATCTTGCTTCCTCACCTGTCATCCAAGCAAAAACAATTTATAAAGTGAAGTAAAATTTAGATAGATAGATAGATCCATAGATAGAGTGAAAACTATTTACCACTAATTCCTTTAAAATTATCTCAGTTATTGTGGATTTAGTTTATGTTTTTGATTATTGTTCTATGTCCTTATTAACTTATGACTAGTATTTTATGAAATAACATATAATCAGAAACTATATATTATACAAATTATCAGGGAGACTCATATAGAGAAGCTTGGTTAGAAGAAAATACCTTTACATATGGCAAATGATAGATGTAAAGCTTTTACCAGTTTTTGAAAAACATATTTAAAAAAATGTTGAAAATGAAATGTTATTTCCATTCAAACTTTGTTTTACAACTGAGTGACTCTATGTTTAAACGCTAAGGAAGGGTATTAATATTTTTTTGTTAAACACTAACACTCTTAGAATAAGAATCTGAGTAAAATATGTACTGTTGTTTTATACATAGTTTCATAGTTTCATAGTATCTAGGGTCAGAAGGGACCTCAGCAGATCATCAAGTCCGACCTCCTGCCATGGCAGGAAAGAATACTGGGGTCAAACGACCCCAGCAAGGTGTACATCTAGTCTCCTCTTAAAGACCCTCAAGGTAGGAGCTAGCACCACTTCTCCTGGAGGTTGGTTCCAGATCCTAGCCGCCCTGACTGTGAAGTAGCGCCTCCTGGTATCTAACCTAAATCTACCCTCTGCCAGCTTGTGACCGTTATTCCTGGTCACTCCTGGTAGTGCTCAGGGGAACAGGGACTCCCCCAATGCCTGCTGGTCCCC
>NW_017728947.1:66296830-66299568 GCF_001723895.1 Crocodylus porosus | reverse complement strand
TTCCTCCCCAGGTGCATCACTTTGCACTTGTCGGTGTTGAATCCCATCCTATTCTCATCCGCATACCCCTGTAACCTCTTTAGGTCCGATTGCAGCCTATTCCTCCCTTCTAGCATGCCCACATCCCCCCATATCTTAGTGTCATCAGCTAACATAGTTACTGGATTATATAGAAAGAGTAGTTGGCTTTATGTTGGCAGTCCTTCCTGTGCTGATATTTAAACAAGGGAAGTTTAGATGAGATATTAAGAAAAACTTTCTCACTGGGGTGGTAGTAAAGCACTGGAACAGATTGCCCAGAAAGGTTGTGGAATCCCCATCCTTAGAGGTTTTTAAGACCTGGGTAGACAAAGCCTTGGCTGAGATTATATAGTTGGGGATGGTCCTGCTTTGGGTAAGGAGTTGGACTAGATGACCTCCTGAGGTCCCTACCAACCCTATTTTTCTATGATTCTATGATACATCATAAATTTCAAATGATCATGGTTGAGGACTTCTCTATGGGCACATGCACACATTCACAGGACCCGATCTACAATCAGGCACTTTAAGTCATGTGATTGTAGATTGAGTTCCCCTTTGTGTACACATGTGCTGGTGCCAGGAGCCATGTCAGAAACTTATTCTAAGTCAGTCAGGATGGGAGGAGGGGTGGGCCCTGCTTTGAGCGGAGCATAGGAGAAGGCTAGTGGATACATGGGGGGTTGGTAGGTCTGAAGGGGTCTGATGGAATTGGTTGTCCTTCCAGGGGTGGGGGTCAGAAGACTAAAACAGCCCAGTCATAGGGGGTGGGGGAGGGATAGGAAGAGCACAGCCCCCCAGTGCAAGTGGCTGGTTTTGGTTAGATTGGGCATGGGTTAGCCCAATCTAGGTAATACACCTCCTTAGGGTGAACTAAGTTAAATCAGGTCAGCCATTTTTTGCCCAGTCTAAACTCCCCAAATGTATATACAGTTTGGCACTTAGATTTACCTGACCCTAAGTCTACATATACCCTATGCCAGACAGAATACACTTAGGTTCATAGTGAATGGCTGTCTCAACCAGTCATTGCTTCCCTAAGTCCTGTACTGGTTTGCTGGTTACTTGCATCTTTGATGTTGGTTGAATTTTTTTAAATATCATAAATTTTGTTTGTTACTCTAAGTGTTCAGTGTGGCCTTCTACTGAGAATAAACACAATTACACCTACTCTAAAGCTCCTTAACTCTGTCAATTAAAAGTGTACTCAATAGAAATAAGAATCAGGCCTGTGGGGTACATTTGTGTGGTGCAAGGCAGCACCATGCTTAAACATGCTGAGCTTGCTTCTATCTGAAGAGGAATAGCTGTGTTACTGTGATTCTGCATGTGGACTACTAAGTTCTGCTAGTGTCCAGAAGCCAACCAGTGTCCAACAGTGTTGCTGCCATGATGAAAGAAGGTTGTTGTCCCTTCGGTTTTTGCTTATAGCAGACTGGGCATCCGCGCAAATGGTGTGAACATTTGCTCTTTTGTGCAGCATTTTCTATGAACTTCTTGAGGGATGTCTATGTTAGTTCCCAGTTCCTGGATTTATCATTCAGACCATAAAATTGCGAGCATTTAATGAATATAAGCACCTAAGGAGCACACACAGCATTTTCTTAAAACTAATAGAGTATAAATCACAAGACTGTGCAGATGCATTGATCTTTTCTCAAGAATGTAAGGCATTCTTACCTACTCTGCTGCTCTAGGCCTTCTTTTCCCCAGAAATGTCAGGGTTCCAGTTTAATATGGTTGATCAACAGGTATTACTTTATCAAATGAACCCCTGAAGGATGCAAGAGATTTGTTTCTATTGGCAAAGTGGGTGCCAAAGAAATACATGAACAAGCCAAGTGTTCCAGTTTGTACAGAGGTAAGAACACGACTAGAATAGATGGCAGAGCCATAGCAAATCAGCAGATTTGGGAAGTGCCTTTTGTGATACTTTGTTCTGTTCTTCACATTTCTTTCATGTATTTGTTGGGTTCTGCATTATTATAGCAGTTATTAGTACTTACTGGTGCCTCCCGCTACAGCCCCCTGCTAAATGGCTGCACAGTAACTGTTGGTACTGAGCAGTACCAGCACTGCATGGAATCATTTATGACCCTACTTCATAGTAGCAATGAGCTACTGCACAGTAGCAGTGGTATTATGTTTCATGCCCACCAAGAATTGTCACTGTAGCTCGTTATTACAGTTACATAGTGTGAAGCTTGATTCCTTGATTCAGTTCAGCAGAGATTTGGCCCAAGTTGGTGGCTGAATCTCTGAATCTGAATCAAATCAGGAGACCCTTTAATCTCTTTGAATCGAATTGGAACCCTCCGAATTGATTTGGAGAGATTTGGAAAGATTTGGAGATTTGGCATGGACAACTGGTACTGCATTAGTCGGGGGTCACATGCCCCACCTGCGACCAGTCCCACACCCTGGGGGCCAATCACCAAACAGAGGGGTATGAGGGGCCTCTGGCATGCTCTCCAGTGGGCATGAAAGGTTCACCACTGAGCATGCATGGGGCCCCTCTGCACTCCTGTGGGATGCTCCATCTGGATTGTAGTATTCATGAGTTGTGCCTGATATCTCGAGGTATATAGAAAAAACAGTTAAAGCTGTGGCAGACACCCCCTCAGCAGCCGCAGAGCCCCCTGCCGACCCCCAGAACAGCCGGAGGTGAGCGGGCTCGTGGTGGGAAGGGGTTAACTCCTCGCTTGCTGGGAGGAGGC
>NW_017728947.1:66289907-66291158 GCF_001723895.1 Crocodylus porosus | reverse complement strand
ATATATATTTTAATGGTATGGTTTCCTTAGCTTACTTTATCAGTAGCAATGCAAACAGAAATAAGAATTAAGTCATGAATTTGTTTCTCACCAAGTACATACTCCCTTAAAAGTCTGCAGTTTAACAACCATTGAGCTTTCTGGATCATGGTGTATGTATGAAAGGTCACCTAGACTTTTAAGGCAAATGCCTAGGTAGGAGTATAGAGTGCCTAGACCTTCCATCCCCATTTGCAGCTATAGAGACAGAATCCAAAGGCCAGACCAAGCCTAGATGCTGAGTGCTTCTATGGCTTTAGTTGTATAAGCATCTGGGAATCAAACCCAGGTCTCCTGGGTAGCAAACAAGGAGGCTACCACTGAACCACAGGGGACTCATCTTTTAAAGTATAGGATTTAATTTTTAAAAACTTCCACATAAAGAAAGTATCCATTCTATGGGAGAAGAAATGAAAGGGAGTCTTCTGTTTCTGAGCCCCCATGAAATGAGAGTTGGTGGTCAACTGAGGGGGATTCTGGGTAACTGACATATAGAGAGTCACTGGCTTTTAGAGAGTCACTTATTTAAGAAATTGTTCTTTGAAGATAGCCACAGTATCTCAAATTAGATGAGCACTACTCTAAGCAGCAGCTCTGCAGAAAAAGGACCTAGTGGTTATAGTGGACAATAAGCTGAATATGAGCCAACAGCGGCCATGCCTACACGAGAAGATGACTACACAGTAGCTTATTACTACTGTCCAGTAGCATCAGTGATATGAAGTGTGATGTGACACTAACCTAAGGAGAAGAGAATGTGAAGGAGAAAGGAAGCCTGCTGAAACGTAAACAAGATACTGTTAGGGGCACAGGCATGTTTGAGGTTTGCTGCTGCCAGGCACAGTAAGTTTGCAATGCAGACATTCCTGCATTATTGAAAATCCTCAAGTCTTGCATACCCTAGGTAGCACTCCTACATGTGTTAGACCCTATGGATTTAACCCATAGAAATCAACAAGCATTCTAAAATTGTTTAAATTTAATTTTTTTTTTTCTGATAGATTTAAAGGAAGATATTGTTTCATTTTTTATTTTCTCACCAGAGAAAATTATCAACACCTCTCAACATTTACAGGTAGAGAGGATGCTCTGCAAAAAGTTCATCTTGTATGGAAACCATAATGACATAATTCATTACACTGGTGTCCCACATATCCAGAGGCATGTGCAGCTGAATAAATAGTCTGTCTCATCTGAAGTTAGAGTGCTCTG
>NW_017728947.1:66251558-66289807 GCF_001723895.1 Crocodylus porosus | reverse complement strand
GCCTGCCACTGGAGGTGGTTCAAGCACCTACATTGAACATCTTCAAGAGCAAATTGGATGCTTATCTTGCTGGGATCCTATGACCCCAGCTGAGTTCCTGCCCTTTGGGTGGGGGGCTGGACTCGATGATCTTCTGAGGTCCCTTCCAGCACTAAAAAGAAAAAACAAAAATAGATAGAGGGAACCCAGTGTGAGCGAACTAGGGCAGATATTTAGGGCTTCTCTCTGTCCTAAATTGGTAAGGATTTTTTGCAGCCTGTATTACGGCAGGGTCAATCCCCTCTATTCCAAAATGAAAGATGGAATATCTATGAGAATGTCCTCAAAGAAATTTCCTCATGTTCATTCCTATAGGACAAACTGGCTTTTTTGTGGCATCATTTTGCTTTGTTTTCATTACAAATCCTGTGGATTAATAACAGGAGAATGACGTGCTGCAAGTTGCTGAGCACCCCGTGTAGAATTCTGAGCACCCTCAAACCCATTGATTTCAACCTGCAAGAAAGCTCAGCAGCACACTGGATTTGGCCTGGGTTTGGCAGCAAGCAGTTTTCATCTAGCTGCAAGTTTAAAGTCCACAAAGAAAACAAAAGCTCTGCCCCTAAAGATACACATTGTGCCCAATCAAAAACAAAAATTCATTCACCTGCATAAGAAGCTATAACTGCAGGAACACAATTTTTTTTTAAATGTGGCTTGCAAATTCAGTTTCCCTGTGCTATTGAATATACTTCTATAGAGTAGAAGTATGTTGTTATATAATTGGACACTAGTATTTTAGAGAAATAAAAAAGAAAAGAGAACAAGGAAACAGAATTACACTGGTAGCATGTGTTGTTTTCTCTACCCACATGATCTCACCCGCCATGTTGCACCAACTCAGAATAACCAGGACCCATTGTTTCTACAGGAAACAGACTGCGCAGAAATGCACTCGTGTTCTCTGCAGACGATGTGGAAAATAGTGCTGGTCAATACTGTATAATATACAACAGACAATTATGATTCAAGTGTTCAAATTATAATCAGTTTGACAAATGTCCACAAGCGTCTTCATTCTATTTTATATTTTCACTAAGACAAGGCAATCATACAACCAGACAATTCCATCAGGGAAGCTTGTTAGCTGCTTAGTCTGTTAAACCCTGGTTGCCATAGCATCTAGAGTTGAAAAAGCTGCAGATTGGCATGAAAAAGCATGTCGACAATTGCCCTGTCACAGCATGCAAGCCAGGTCTGCTCAAAGGCAGCACACTACAAGTTTTCTTTCCCAGTTTGCACTACCCCATGCTGTTTAATAATATCCATTTACTGGTATTGGGATTGATCTAGTGCAGTGTAAAATCCGCATCTAGTGAGACCTTGCTTTTCACATGGCGTGAAATTCTTTAACAAATGAGTACATGACAATTAATTTATAAATGTAATATTGTAGATATCATAAGAAACATGTTTAATAGAAGAACAATCTAACATTTCAATAATCAGTTCTTTTGCAAGCTAATCAGTTTTACTGAGTTAAAAAAAAATCTTGCTCACAATCATTCAAGGTAGTTGTAGCCAACTTAGCGAGTTTTCTCCAACATCAGAACATGCTGCTTTGCATTCAGAATTTTGTATTATCAAAAAATATTTATTTGGAGCAGGCCATTTATTTAATTGTGTGCTTACTCTAATTTAATTAAGGGTACACACTACCAATTAACAACAATTCAATTCAACATTAGTATATTGCATACTGACAAAATTAGCCTGAGAAACAGCATAGGTAGCAAAACACATTTTTTTTCAATTCCGTTACATAATTTGAATGTTTATTGATTAATATATATTATTATATAATAATGAAGAATGCTTCCGTATCAAAATGTCTGGCCTCAGGATAGCACTTTCGTGTTTAATCTTAAACATAGATTTCTACATGATAATGTTTACTATCCACCTTCAGCAACATGTTGAGGTTACAAAAGAGAAAAAAATATCACACAACTAGTGGGGTTTATAAAAATGTTTCCTATCAAAAGTTTACACTTGGTTTATTCAGACTTTCCCTTCCATTATCACCTTCTAATCTGTTCTGTCACTTCATTTTACTTTTCCTTCAATGCCACAACTAAAGAAAATCTTGAAAACTACATACCCAGGAGCACAATTAAACTGGCAAACCCAAGAGGATTCCAGAAATGGATCTTTTCCCACATTTCCAATAGCATTGTTTCATTTTTTAGTCTGTCAATATCATGTAGACATGTTTTATTACACCTCTTACTATCAGTTATTTTACCTTATCCATTAAAGGTCTCAGTACATAATTAGAGGCAAGATAAAAGAGTAATATTACCTTTACAGTAAATTAGCAATCTATTCAACTCATAAGAGTGAATCTTTTCAAAGATAATTTGGTACTGCTTCTTTGTAGTTCCAGTGCTACAGAAAATATACAATTAAAACTTATTTTTTTTATTTTAATTGAAATTACTACTGTAGTTTGCCATGTAGAATACAAAACGTTTATTCCTCCGTAAGTTAATAGTACATATTTACAGTAAAAGAGTTTTTGTTATGTTGTGTATTTCATGCTTCTATAATTAAGGGTCTGTTAACATTTCCTTTATGTTTCCCTCACCCTTATTCTCTCTGAGTTCATAACTTACAACAGTGATAAATATAAACTCAAGCTGAAACTTGTCATACATAGACTCTGTCTGGAGAGCACTATTTTTTCTTGCAATCTGTATGTCTATTTTTATTTGTTTAGATACATATAATGAACCTAACCGAGGCACTAGTTACATATTTACTTCTTTTTTAATGCATGCAAAAATTAAATTTGAGCCATAGCCTCTTAAAACATAAAATGTTAAAGGCTATGGGTAAAAAGACATGTGCTGTTATTATTTAATCACTGATTTAGGAACTCGTAATGCTCAAACTTGCTGGTAAGGGTTTAACAGGTATGGTATTCCAAGTGGGAAAAAGGGTCATAATTATTAGTAATATCTAGGATTGCAAATATTTCTATACACATTTTATTAGGACTTTTAGCCTGTGAACTTTATGCTAATTCATAACTATCAGGCTGGCACCACAAGCCAGAAGCCATAATGGTTCTAAAAGTGCAATTGTGGCTTCTAAGTTCTATGACCCATGAATGGTCACAGGTTGGAGTCACTGTACACATGTCCTTCATGAAAACAAAAATTAAATACCTGCGTGTATAATGCATTTATATATATAATAATTGGCCAATATATATTGGCCAAAATATAAGTTTACCAGATGAATGTGTGGTTTCAGTCTTTAACAGAAATAAAATCTCTTTTGAAAAGAGTTCTGCACATAGTGACAATTACATAACACATCTCTCACCCCTATTTTATGCCATCCATCCTATTTAGATGAGAAATTTCAAAGTAAAATTTTATAAGAGAGAAACAAGGACCTTCAAATCACTATGAAGGCCTTTGAGGTCATTAGGTGAACCGCACTATAAAAAGGCAATTAATTATATTATGTTAGAAATTGAATTAAATTCAGAATCAAGGCTCCAATATTTCCTTCTGATGCACATTGGGGAAAGGAATATTTGAACTCAATTGAGAATACAGGAGCACAGCAAACTGAGAAAGAGTCCCCATTACATGCAAAACCCTTCACCATCTTTATACAAAAACTCCATGAGTGTAGGATGGCAGGGGTGGTTGGGAGGTGTGTGAAATCAGAAAGGAATGTAAAACATGATCGCCACAATATCCAACAGACATCTTGCTGTTCTCTGTGTGGTCATTTGAGGGCTGATAAAACAGTAGCACCTCAGGGAGAAAATGGCAGCCAAGTCATTTCAGTAGTTGTACTGCCACTAGAGAAAGATGAGTAGCTCAACCAGCCAGCTTCAACATTGATCTAAAGACAGAGATTCTCTTTGTGCTCTCAGACTTAGCAAAGATGAGAGGGCCAATTTCCTTTGTCCCCTCAACTTTGGGTCTAAACCTTCCTTCCTAAGGAGGAAATGCATCAGAGTGGACAGTATCCATAGGTGGTGTAAATCAGAATGGTATCACAGAAGTCAAATTATTTCACTTCTTATGCTTATTTACATAGGTGATAAGAATTTGCTCCTAAGATTGCAAGCCCACCTTTCCCTCATCCTATGTCCCTGTGGTGTCTGTGTTTTGGCTGGTATTGTAAGTATATAGCATGCAGAATCACACAGGACCTTGAGTCCACTGCAACCAGTAGTATAAAGATAATATTTCATTTCTAACCATGAACTTCCTTGCTCTTATCACATTCTTGTTCTTCTCTGATAGTAGCTTTTGGCTATTATTTTAAATATTATGTCTTCTTAATTACAAATCTATGTCCTGAACATTCGCTTGGTGATGGTACTGTAGACAAAATTTGATTATATACAAAAATCCCCATTTTCCTGTTTATATTTTAAATTTTCTCTGCTGATTCAAAAATGAGTAGTGACAGATTATTATCACTTGCTTAGATAATGTACAATTTATACAAAATATTTTCATTCTTGTGCTACAATGTCTGTTTAGAAACAGGGCCCGATACCTTTTTGTCTTCTAATTAATGCATAAGTGAGAGTAATAAAACAAACTATTGTGAAACTGACAATTCACTGAAAGAAAAGTACATGTTAAAATATCGGTAAGACAAAGTACTTACAATATATGCCAAACTATACTGCAAAATGAATAGTTCTTATAAAACTCACATGGGAAGTTTCACATAAAATACCTATTTTTCGAAAACCTAAACCTCTCAAAAGTGCATAAATAGGGAATATGATGCAAATAACAAAATGAGGGTTATATACTGGATGTGTAGAGAAAGCATTGCTTATTTTTTCTGTTACATTTTGCCTTATTCTGAAATTTTCTTCAACTGGCTGAAAGCACATTAACTGCTAGATAGGCGTCACACTGATGTCTCCATGCTGTAGCTTACAGCCGTGAATTTGCTACGATCTGTTTAATCATCAGTGTATTGATTTTCCTCAGCTTTCCTTCATTTTAGCCCCATAGCAGGCTTCTGTAATTTCCTTTGGACAAAGTGTAACCAAACTGTGCTAAGTGATGTTGATTTGCAGGCAAAAGTAAAGGGGTAAATATAAATTAACAAGCTATAAACATTTTACAAGTGGGGAGTCAATAAAAACAGTGTCTGCAGTTCTCTAAAAAAATTATTTGAAGCAGATTGTTAACAAAGGTGTCCAAAGAAACTGACATGAGTCTGAGAATAATTTTTGCGCTTTGTGATTAAGAATTGATCACTCTAAAAGCCTCTGATGCAACTGAATCACCCATAAGCTGCTGGACTGAAAAGGCTCAGCAGGGGCTGGTATTTGTTTGTTAAACTCCCATGATTCCAAGTAGATAATTGGTCTGTGAAGTTCATGGCAGAATCTGAATTTGCTTTCTTGCTTCCCAGCTGGCTGAGCACTGGTTTATAGACTTCTGTGTACAAATTTAGCCAGCAGCAAACCTCACATCTTTAATGTAAAAGGTGTTTTGTTGTGTTTTTCAGGTGCTGAGTGGAAAGCCCACACTCCAGAAGCTCATTAAAAGGGCCAAGTTACAGTACAGGTTTATTTCTGTCACAGCATTTCTGAAAACAGTGACAAGGATTAATATGTTTCTTTGGTACTGGAAAAAGCCTGATACAATCCCTTGTGAATTTGATCATCTGTTTCATTGCCTGTATAAGATTCAATATCCTATTATATCCTGAAGTTACAGCTGTAAACCAGTGCTGATAAGAATTCAGAAGGCACTGCAAGAGCCTTGGGCAAACTAATTGTTTTATTAAACAGCATCTTGTTTATTTGCAATTTATTTTGTACATCACTCCTGAAACCTACTCTTCTTTAAAACAGCAGCATATTGAATCTGCCAAATAGTGTCCATGGCATAGACTATATTGTACAAATGTGCATATTTAATGGAGTTTCTAGATTCTCTCAACTGTTTCCTTTATTTGGTTTCTGCTTATGAATAGCTATTTTGGAAGGTTTATGGAATCCCAAGGCTTTTTATAATTCTATCACTAAACCCACATCTACAGACTGCCTAAAAAGTCAGATCCCTATTAAGATAGAGGCTGACACAGTAATTACTTACTGTGGCCCTGATTCAGGACAGCAATTAAGCAAGTGCTAAAAATTAAGCATTTTTCTGCTTGAGTTGAGCAGTTGATTAGAGTTGAGCGTGTGCTTAAATTGAAGTAGGTGCTGCTGAGATTTCCTGATTCTGCTGTGCAAAAGAACTCCATGATTTGAAAACAAAATTCAGATTCATATAAGAAGAAATTCACCCTCTTGTGAAAGCACACACATAGCCCTCTGTGTAGAGGATGGGCTGGAAGCAGACTTGTAAGGGGATTTCCATACTCCTTAAACACAGCAGGGATGGATTTCATGCCAAGTTGTCATGTCAAATTGGCTGTCAGGGGTTGAGAACATTTGGGTTGAGAACTACCGAAAAGGCTGCTGGATCTGAACCAGTAGAAACGTAGTCATGCAAAATCTCTAGATAAGACCCAGTCTAAAGCCTGTGTAAACAATGGTTGCCTTCCTACTGACTTCCATGTGCTTTAGATTGGGCACAGAAAAACTGCACTGTCCTGAACCACAGGCTGGTTAAGTGGTGCTAGAAGGCCTCGGGTGAAACCTTATTCCTTACCTGTACAACACAACTTTTTGGGGGGCGGGCTTGCTTATGAGCTTTCTTCAATATACTTGGGCTTTATACAGAGAACAAATAATTTCAGGCACTAAAGAAAAGCCTACTTTCAGAATGAAAACCTAATGCAGGGTCTACCTCTATAACCTTTACTCATACTGAGCAGGTTTTATTCATCTAATTAATTTGCTTGGTTTCAGTGGGATTTCTTACATGAACAAATCTTACTCCTATCCTGCACTAGATTAAAGAACTGGCCAGTGTTTAGGTGACTGGCTTTATGCTGTTATACTTTATAATTTGTGTGAAAATATACAACAGTATGCTGTAATTCAAGACCAAAATCTCTGCACAGACCAAGATTTGGCCACTGACCAAGCAATAAAAAAGAGCCATAAAAATATGCATTTCACTACAAATATGTGCAGAATTACACAGTAAGTCCACATTATTCCTAGCAACAGTTTTTATGCCTAATTTCGTAAGTGTCACACAATCATTTTAACCCCTGATTGACTGTATGTGATTGACTGTACAATACAAAGCTAAGCAGAACCTTGTTTGCAGCTGGCAATTCGTTGTCTCCTGCATTAAAACAAAAAAACCAAAATGGTAGCCAAAGAGAGAACTGCCAGTCAAAACACTCTTGCTCCCTTATTCACACTGTTGCGTTCTACCTCCACACTCCCTTTTTCTCTAACAACAAATTTAACTTATGAATGAGAAAGGTTAAAGAAAAAATATTTAGTTGCCAAAAACATGGCAAAAATATTATAAAAAGATCTGTTACTGTTAAACACTGTATGTCCCTAGAAAAATGTTAGGAACCACAAGAGTTACACTTTTATCTAAGAGGTAGCATATGTGCCATATAATACATATGTTGCAATCACAGAAAATTATTTTGCATGAACAGCAGCAAACTCTGAAAAAAAATGTCCAGTGCTCAAATGAAAGCTGTCATCATCTCTTCATTTTGAACATGAACTAGTATATATCCTTCTTTTCTCCACCCCTCAACATGTTTCTTTGGACAATTCTACCTAGTTATATAAAAATTAAGTATAGTTTTGTAGTTTCTTATTTTCAGTTCAGTTTAGTAATGTCTCACTTTTTATATAAAATGATCAATATATCATTATTGCTGTCTAATACATTATCTTATTATTGTCTTCCATTCTGGACAGTAGTTACTGACATAATGATTAGCATTTGAACCTTCCATCTTCAAGGATTATAAGTAGGTGACAAAATTATTTACTGTATACATAAAGCAAAGCCAAAATATAAAATGTTGCTATCCAACATTTAATGTCAAGAAACACTACTCCTAACAACACATGCAAACACATTTTATAGAAACATATTTTAAATTAACCTCAAAAAAACCCCACAAGTTAAGATTAAATAATCAGTTCTGACTGTATTTAACCTCTAGATTGAAAATTTCTATTCACTCCACAAAACAACCTCAACTCTCTTCCTTTTTGAAACTGTCATCACAACTGGACCCAATGTTTATATGCACACAATGAACAATGGTCCTTGTTCCAAACTGTTTACTGTTTAGGTAATGTGCCAGTGGCTCAAACACAGAGGCAAGGTATAGACATTCAAAAAGGTAGAATCAATCTAAGTTATGCAGTTTTCTTTAACCAGAAGCATGTAGATCAGTAGTGAACAGAACACACATTTGCCCTTTGGTGGAGGGCAAGCAGATCTTAGACCAGGTGCCATCATTTTAAACCAGTCCATGTGTGCTGAACTTCTGTTCTGTCTTGGGTATATATTGGTTTCTGATTACTTATACTGGTAAAAGTGTAACATCTGTACTTGACCAAAGAGGTAGTTAGATGTGTCCAAAGAAGGCAGGGTAGATTTTTCACCTGAAAGACTAATTAGATCAGAGATGGTCAATCAGAATATGTTTATAAATTGCTGCTTACAAAAGTTTTTGCATCTCTAATTTAGTCTGGGAGGTACAAATTTACCCTGCCTTTAATCACAGAGCCATTTTTACAGATCCAAAGCTAGTCTTACAGGGTTATTTACTACGGGGGTTAGCAAGAACTAATTCACAAAGTAAGAAGGAGTCCAAACACCTTGAGGCGTTTGCTGGGGGGAAATGGACAAATATGAGTATCCTGTTTAAAGACAAACAGTGTTTTTTAGCTTTCTTGGTCAAATGACCATTAAAAGTAAAGACATGCCTTAGTCATAGAATATAGCTTATTTCTTGTAATCCCTTATGAAATTATTTTCCTCCATTTTCAACTCATTTTCTTTGGGATGCTAGGGAAAGAAATGCTTAGTCTGAACACCATTACAATAAGGGTTGTAATCTCTGAATGGGACCAACAGATTCACTGGACAAGACAGCTACCTGCACAGACCCCAATGTGTGTACAGGCTTGTAAGGATAAATGAAGGGTGTCTACCTTGGTATGGGACATAGGACTGGACATAATTCTATTAAAGGCCACAATTTCATGTAATCTGTACATATATTTATCAGGCCCCATCTAAAAACCAGTTTCTTGTTCCCACTGCTTCTATCAGCTATATCTAGATTTTTCACTGTTCAAAAAAGTTTCCATGTGTTTTGCAGAAATTGTCATCAGCAACACCAAGAAACAGCCCAGCTGCTAGCCTTTAAATGTTAGATTTGTTTAAAAAAATTAAACAACACTGACTGATATTAGCATTTTAGTAAGACCTTCTTTAATAAAATAATAACAGCAATCACAAGGTTTTAAGCTTCAATTAATATAACATTTTACATATCTGGGTTTATAAGCTATAAATTTGGTGCAAAAACAAAAATTATAAAGACTTACGTGCATTTCAGTGGGTCAAGTTTATGCGACTTTCTTACCAAATAACTTTAAACTATCCAGACCCTCAGAACAATTATGGTTTGGTTAACTAAAATTAGTAACACAGCCTGGGCCACGCCTTCACTTAATTCTAGTTATATTATTTTGAATTGTTATGGCCTGGATCTTCCAAGGTCTGGAGGCATCTGGCTCCCATAGAAACCAGTGGGAGTTGGGAGACCCAGTGCTTTGGAAGATATGAACCTAAGTATTTTTATCTTGAATGACAGTCTTAAACATAAGCATTGTTTAAAAGCTTACTGGAAACCCTAACTTGTGCTGTGGTTGCATTCCTGTGTGTGTGTGTGTGTGTGTGTGTGTGTGTGTAGTTGGAAGGACTTTGGCCGGGTATGGATAGAACAGAACACAAGTTTGGGACACATATGGCATGTCTACTTGCCACTGTACAGTGATGTTGCAACAGTGCCATGCTGTAGTATTTCCTCTTGAAAGTACTAAAGTACAGGCACTTACTGCACTGTGTGCATGGTGCATAGTTAGATGTTGCTGGTACACCACGGTAGAAGCACACTGTAACCGGGAAGCATGCTGCTATGGCAATGTAGCTGGTGATCAAGTGTAGACCCATGTGATCACTACATCGCCATAGCACTCTGTATGGAAACATAGCACATAGCCCTACACTGTAGGGCGACGTATAGACATGCCCATAGACTGGTTTAAAAATGGTAGAACCTGGTCTAAGATTCCCACTTATCCTTAGGCTTCGTTATTTCTTACTGCATTCTGCGCGTCCCTGTTGGCTTCTGCACGTTAGTATTTGTTTTACTCATTCTGACTCGTTACACAAAGAAACTCTTCCTACATCTCAAAAACTAGGTTGAAGAACCTGAAGTGTATATTCTAAAGCAAGATCATGCAGCCAGGACATAACAAGTAAATGGCTGCTTACTCCAAGCCAAAATCAACAAACTAGATATGCCAGCCTCTGAAAAGATCCAAAACACCTCTTGCCCCAAAAGGATATTAAAGAACAAAAATTTGTGGCAAAATATAAAAACCACCAAGAACAAGGAAAAGAGAGGATTAGAGAGAGATTTTCACAGTGAGAAATTTTCAGCCTGCAGGGGTGGCAATCACTTTCAAAATATAATTACCAGAAGTATCACCTCTGTGATAAAACAAACTGAACACCCTGACCAAAAGATTTCCTACTTATGCTCACTACAATTTTTAACAATTCCCAATCCATATAATCTACAGCAGCACTATCACAGTGTGGAACATCTAAATTATTTGCTCCTTCTCTCATAGGCTGCTTCCCAACAGATTACCTCCTGATTCTGTTCTTCCATCCATCTACAGCCCCAGAACAGAGCAGGACAGTAACAGGATGAGATACTTCCCATATGATAGGGGTGCGCAACCTTGTCCTGTGCAGCCTTGTCCTCTCCACAGCATTACAGGATTGGATTGGAGGATCTTCTATGCATTAATCCTTTAGGGTGGAATTTAATTTCCCTTTGTAGTTCTAAGTAGCAGTTTACTAGCCATGTACTTGGCCATTTATGGCCTCCACTTTACGCTTTGGACACAAAAGTCTGCATGTATTGACTGTACACATATGTGGCTACATATGCATG
This sequence comes from Crocodylus porosus, assembly GCF_001723895.1. NCBI lineage: Eukaryota > Metazoa > Chordata > Crocodylia > Crocodylidae > Crocodylus > Crocodylus porosus. The sequence goes on along the minus strand of NW_017728947.1, from coordinate 66,278,629 downwards.
CAACTTCCAGAAAACATTACCCCAAGAGGAGAGGGGGACTATTTGATGTCCTTAGTGTAGCGCGGCTATGCCGCCAGTCCCTTTGGGCCGCCTGTGGATAGCGGCTGATGGTAAACGTGGCGTCCGCACCCCCAATGGGGTGCGGGGCAGGGACCAAGAGGAGAGGGGGAAGGATCCTCCCATATTTCAGCCCTAGAATCAGGGTAATTAGAGCACTCAAGAAGTCAGAGGCCCAGATTCTAAGCCTCCCCATCACCCAGAAGGAGTTTGAACCTACAGTTCTCTAGTTCTCCACCTTCCTAGCACAGTGCTCTAAGCATCATGCCATACATCAGGCATCATCCAGATGCCTCCCCAGAACTCCTTTTGAGACTGAGTTACTGCTCCTTGCATAAAATGGCCGGAGAGCAATGAAATGTTCCACTGAGAGCAGAAGTCCAGCTAAGAATCCAGGGCCTTCTCCTTGGCCAGCACTGAGCTACCCCCTCACTGATTTGCTCTCTTCTTCCTGGCCTTACATGTCTCCCTCTCTTGGCTGCCCGTGAGCCCTTCTCGAAAGGAGAACTGGTAAAAGCTCTGGATAATTCTTAACCTGTGAAACATAATTCCACAAATGGAAACATAATTCCACCCATAGTGTTCTCTGGACCATTGAGAGCTACTTCAGGCAGCAGAATGAAGTATGCTTTTCTGAGAGGCTCCACAGCTGCTCTGTGGCCATGTATTCGGCTTTTCAATTCCTTCCCGAAATCCTTTACCCATCTGCCCAGTTGCTGAACCCACCTATTTCAGACTGGGCACTGAGGTGAGAATTTGTTTTTTTCAATGCTTAAATATGAAAATGACTGCAATATTTATGATAGACAAGGACTTGGACAAGGACAGTAACTCTAAGGGTCTGTGTATTTGCACACATATACATTCTATTCAAAGCATCTGTAGGCTATAGAATGTTATCAGAAGACTAATATATCCCAATCAGACTGGATTTATTTATAGACAACGCTCTTTTTGCAATGTTAGATGCCTCATTAACTTGATTCAGCTTGCACACAGCAAAAATATTCCCTCCCTCTTCAGATTTTTGATAGGGAATTATAATTTCTTGTTTCGTTTGTTAAAATCCTTTAGCTGTGAGGATGTTTTAGAAGTGCTTTATGCACATGACTTTCTCAAATGCCAGAGTATTCATTCTGACCAAAAGGCTCTTCTCTTTCTGATTTCCTCTTAAGAGAGGTACCAAAGAGGGTGGTCCTCTTTCTTCCTTTTCATATGCCTCATTCTGGAACCATTAACAGCCAACATTTGATCCTCCTACACAAAAGTTCATGATATGAAGGTTGGAGAAGTGGGATGTACATTGTATTAAATGCAGAGTAAATACTTCTTTATAGAACTGAACATCTTTGAAAGAATAATATTGTGTGAGATATTTTTAAATAGTTTAGTTTAAGCCTAAATCCAGATTCACTGGCTATTCATTTTACAGAAACTACAATTCTAGAGCTCAGCAGATTTAAAACTTTGGAGGTAACTTTCAACATAGTGCTTGATAATCAAAGGTATTTCTGTCAGAAATTAATATTAGACAATGCTGTAGGAAGAGCAGCTTGCTTTTCTTTGCTAAAAGCAGAGACAGAGCCATTCTGTCTTCTTAGTGGGGGTGAACAGCAAATTCTGTTATCCACATGTACCTTTATCGGTAGCAGTTAAATCAAACTATTGAATTTCAGTGAATATGTAGTTAGGATGTAACAGGCTAACTTTAAGAAATGGATCAGCAACATGTTTCTTAATAGTTTGCATTCATCTGTAGCTTGATTTTAAACCAGCGAAGCCAGTGACAAACTTTAACATTGGCATCAACAGACCCAGGCCCCTTGCATCTTAAAAACTTTCAAGGTCAATTCAGTTTTCTTCTTAATGCATTAAATATCTTAGGTCAGATATATGATTCTGCTACCCTTGATTTTACACAAAGGAAATGCCATTTATCAAAACATCTGGATGTTTTTTTCCTAAATCCTAACCCCTTACACCAATACTATAAAGCTCTTTTTAACACTGTTCTAATTTGTTAACACCTGCACTGGTTATTTGGAAATAGGTGAAGCAACTCATACCTGACTGTCTTTTAAGAACTGCTTTTCTAGATTTAAAGCAGCACACAGTCTCCACGATAAAGAAATAACACATGACAAGCTCAGAGGTGATTTGGAATATCCTGTTTCCCATGGATGAGAATCTATGTAATTCATCACACCTGTTCTACTTTAAGAATACAAGTTAATACAAGCTTGATGACAATCTCATGAGTGACCTACATGACAACTGCCAAAACCAGATGACTGTCAATTTTTGTTATTTTTATTGCAAGCACCGTGATAATTTCGCATTTTAGTTCAAGCACTAGTTCCTAGAGTTCTGAAACTCAGATTTCATTTTTTTAAAGATACTTCTAGCCCTCATGATTGTTGAAATGGCCTGGAAATATGACCTGAATATATTCTAAGGGCCAGATTCTATTCTGCCCGTTAGGCACATAAGTAAACTTGGGTGCCCAAGTATGATTTTATTCTACCCTGCTCAAATCCCTGAAAACCAACTAATAAAAAAAAAAAGTGTGTGGGGAGAAGAAATCCTCTTTCTCTTCTTTACTGCTTTTTTGTGACTCAATCTTAAGAGTAAGATGATAGTGTGCTATAAAAATGGATGCATTAATAGATTTTCAGGGACTGGAATAGGGTGGAATAGAACTGCACTTGGAGGCCTAAGTCTATGTCAAGCCCTGATGGACTCTAATATCTGATCCTAATGGTTCAAAAGAGAAATAAAAGGCAACTGAAATATATTATTTCCGATGTGTCAGTTTTTAAGAGAAACTCGTGTTTTCTGGGCTTGATGTATGACTGGAATGCTTGGGGTTGGCACTGCAGTACTTGGTGCACATGACTACATACATAAAAGTTGTATTGTTATCAGGGATCCTGGTTTTCTCTGATCAAATCCCCAATTTTCAGGTTAAAAAAAGTAACCAAAGATCCACAGTTTACCATGATTAAAATGAAATTTTTCTAATACATGTATGTAGTGGTGTTTCATTTTGATCAAGGAAAAATGTGGATTTGGGGTTAATTTTTTTAACTGAAAATTGGAGATCTTTTATCAGAGAAAACCAGAATCTCTGATTGTCATGCATAGAAGTGAGGAAAAGTTTAGGTTATAGGTTTAGAATCAAGTTTCACATGTCCTGACTTTTGATAGTGCATCCCAAACCCTTTCCCTTACTCTTTACAATAAATAGGAATGCAGTCCATTATTTGCGGAGTGTCCCACAACAGCTTGCTCAGTGCTGTATGGAACAAAGGAAAACATGGTACTTATAATACAGAACAATACAGCTCTACTATGTATAGGATGATGGTTACAAGTTTCATTTATCACAAACCATACAAATAATTTCTGATAATTTATTTTATAATATAACCAAAATCCATTTCTGTCTATAAAATGCTTATTTCCTTGGTTAATGAGGTTCTGCAGTTTCCTTTAGGATGAACAAACCTGCTATTAAATAGGCTAGTTTCCCTAAAACACATACTAGGGATGAAAACAGCAGTTGTTCACAAATAAGCCTGCAATACCATTGCAGGTTCAGTTTCCATGGAGGTACTATAGATCTTGTCTGGGACTTAATTAGTTTATCTGCTCTTAAAAAGTAAATACTGGCTGGTCTGACAGTCTACTGGCAGCACAAGATATTGCCACAGTCTCAGTGTAAGTACGGACACTTCTGTCCTCAAGTCTGTAGGTCCAGAAGGCCCTTGACCTTAAGCAAATATTTCTGGAAAACTGAAGAAACTGTATGTTTATTCTTGAGGGAAACTTACCCAGGGCAGACCAGCTAGGATCCAGGGTCTTTGAAGGTGGGAAGAAGAATAAAAGAGAAATGAAGAATGTCCATAATGGCAGCTCATGGTCTGCATGTGGCCTGCAAGGAGTTAAATTATGGCCTCAGGGCTACTGCCTGCCTGCCACTCCCTTCATTGCTCCAGCTGCAATAGCAGCCAGAGTCTCTGGGCTGCCCTTTCCTTCCTCTAACTGCCACTTTCTGCCCACACCCCAGGGGTGGATCAGTGAAGCAGTGCAAGGAGCTGAACCTGAGCCTGGAGCCCATTGTAACAGAGCTTGGGGTATGCTCTTTTACTCACGAGGGCATGGGCAGCAGCAAAGCAGCCTGCAGCTGGTTGCAAGCCCAATTAGGCAGGACTGCCTGATTGTGAACAGGGCCCAGCTGTTTTCTATAAAAACAGGGCCCTGAGCAGCGCGGCCAGAAGTCTGCTGCCAGCGGCTGGGAAAACATCACCCAGCTCAAGTTGCTGCTTATGGAACACCCTTGGATGTCTGGGGAGATTTTGGGGATGGCAAGAAGTTCCCAGGGCTGGGGCATGGTGTAAAACAACACCCTGCTGGGGTAGGATGGTCTGGTGGGGCTGCCCATGACAGAGTAGTCCCTGGAAATGCCAAACCAGTCACCTCCCCAGTGAAAGGTGAGTATGGGGCACTTTATAACGCCAGTCTCCACAATCCTGGTGGGTAATAAGACCAAATCAGGGGCCCAGGGTCACTGTGAGCTCTGCAGCAGGGCTGAGGCCAGGTGGAAGGACCTGAGGTAGTGCCCAGACTCACAGCAAGATCTGAGGCTGCACGAAAGGAGCTGAGTGTGTGGCTTCAGAGGGGTGGGGCCCTGAGCTTACAGTGAGCTACAAGAGAAGCTCCTGGGGTGAAGGGATAACATGATTATAGCCCAGTGTAGGGAAGAATAAAAGTTTTGGAACCCAGTGTTGAGAAGGGGCTTGGCCAGTGTTGGGGCATGGGCACGGGGACTACGAACTCCAGTGAGGAGTGAGAGTCCCACGTGAGACTGGAGCTAGGGTCTCAGTGTGAGGTACTGAAGAAACATGGATACCATCTGTGAGCCATGGGACATGGTACAGGGAAAGTCAGAGCCTTGTATATGGGCCCTTGGCATCAGGGCAGGTAAATGGGTAGCCTCCTGCCTTATTGACATCCTTCAATCATGATCAAGGCATAGCAGGAGGGATTTATAGGCATGCAATGAAGTGAAAGGGTCGGGGTGCATGGTGCAGCCAGAGAACATGAGTGCTTGGTGTAGCAGTGATGCGGGAGGCTTGTAGGCACATAGTGCAGCAATGGTGGGGGGGCGGGGGTTGTAGGGCCACAATGCAGCATGGCATGGTGCAGCAGTTGGAAGGCCCCCATGGGGCATACAGCCATTTGAAGTTGGACAGCCCTGGCCTAAACCATGTAGCATATATCATACAATTCTGATTAAAATGTGCAGAATAATATGGATTTAATGATGTAGTCTTTATCCAAGAAAAAGAGACTCTACCATATTTATTTTCTTACAGATTCAATTGTAAACCTCAGCATGGTTCACATAGGAAGTAATGCCATAGATGAATAACAGATCATTCATACCCATCATTGGTTCTGATTACTGTAGGATTCTACCCACCATGACAAAAAATTGTATTAGCTGAAGTGATTTTTAAAGGCATGTTCAGCCTAACAGATGCTAAGTGTGCATTCCCTTGTCAGGATGCCTAAGCACACGTAACTCCAAAACTCCAAAACTGATCCCTAGACTAGTTGGGCAATTTCAAGATAAAAATACAACAAATACAAACTATCATTCCAGGAAAGTAAAGGATATGGAATAAATATCACTGCCTCATTGATAGTAAGTCAGTGAACACTGATGCAATAGCCCGGGTAAATAGAGAGGTGAAGCACAGGAGTACTAAATGTTACTTCATGGTGGTATTCATAAAGTAAAAGAACAGCCCCCACACATCCTGAAATGAGTCACAGTTTCATACTTCAGGCTGATTATGAGCCATTCAAGGAAGGCAGCCTCCCACATCTGACTCTAAAGTCCCAGTCACACTAGTTAAAATGATCATGGTTAGCTGAACCTGATATTAAAATTGGATAAACACTCCTGTGGTTAGTGTGCGCCATGTCTAAGCATGTTAAAGACTTTGTAGAATCCTGTTTACTAGACCAGCTAGGAAAACAGTTTTTGTGCTGTCACAAAGGGCATTAATTAATGTCACAAAGGACCAGATCAATGAGTATAACTTACAGAACAGGGCTGGAAAGGCAGAAAAATTCCATGAAGCAAGCTAAAAGGGATTTCCTGCACAGTACACTCTTAACTAAGGGGAAATTTAAGGACAGTGGAATTTGAAGGGGGCAAGGCTTCCCAACCTATACAGTTACAGAGAATCTCTGCAAACAAACCTAGGTTTGGTAAGGGTCCCTCTACATGCTCAGGCAAACGTGTGATAGAATGCATGGTTGGAGGCATGATTGTGGGATCCAACATCAGATCCAATCATGCCTTATTGCTGGTGCAAGGGAAACCCAAGATCATGATCCCAGGCTCCCCCTGCACCAGCAAGTAATAATGTGTGTCCCTCAGCTGCCGAGGCAGCATCCCACACACTTCCCTGCCTGCCAGCCTCATCAGCTGATGGGGCTCCCAGCCACACATCCAATCAAGAACATGATGAAAACAGTGTGGAGTTATAACACATTTTTTCTGGAATAACTTCGTGGCTTATTCATTTTTTTTATCATGCCATTAATTAATTGAATGTGTAGTTGGGTCACAACTTATGATATGATTAACTGGTTAATCACATCTGAAGTGATGGAACCTAATTGACTTACAAATGGACAGCTACTTCTTCCATGCATTGGTCCATTCTTCTCCTGGTGCCAAAGTCCATGTAGGGACCACGTTGCTATTAGTTAAGTTCTCTGTACTGCTCAGTAGCAATTTTGCAAAGGAGCCAAAAAGAAGAAAATAAAATTTGCCCAACTTCTTGCACAGAAGAACTTGCAGTACATCAGTATTGGTCAAAATACCAGTCACATATGCAAGATACAGAAATACAGGGATCATTCACAGACTGCAAGACAAAGCATTAGTAAGCTTTGAATAGTTAATCTTTGCATGTGCTTGATCTTTATACTTTTCTGATAGGGACCTTTAAATATGGAGGGAAGTAAAAGAAACAGCAATTTCTCTGCCACTTCCAGGTAGAATTTACTCATAGTGAGTCCCCTCCACATAAACACGCAGAGTTTGTGTTCTAGAGAAAGAATTATTATTAAGACTTTATTAACTTGCTGCAATATTAACTGGTATAAATGTCACATGTGCACTGAGTGATGTACTTCTGTATTTCTTAGCCCAATCTTATGCGATTTCTGTTTTGTCTCATTTCCATTTAATTATGATTTTGTATTGTATCCTTCTAAATCTGTATTTCATTATTACAACAGAATATATATGGGGGTTTTTTGAATGGCACTAATTGGCATCTTTGTTGGCAGTCTCAACAAAGGGGCCAAGGACTAAATGGGCATGGGAAATGAATTACCATTTTTTGCCTAAATATTGCTGCTACAGGTCTGAGACATACAAAGGAAGAAGAAGGAAGAAGTTTGCACTCCTATTGGCCATACTGAACTTCTTCTTTGAGGGCAGGATTCTGAAAGTTATTCTGCACAACAGAACCCCATCCATATCCCACATGTCCTAAATGAGACCACACACATCTGCAAAGGTGAGTTAATGCCCAACAATTTGCTGGATCAAAGTCTGGATACACAAAGGATTTAATTCTCTGGGACTGTTAATCTGATAACTTTACAAGTACTAAAGTTCACACAAAATTAAAAATTAAAGGCAGAATCCTATTACACTTTATATGCTTGCATAGTATTTACCCAGCTGTGTAACTGTAGTTTAGGCCACTTACAATGTGTGATTTAGCTCCAGCACACTAACATTAATGTGCCCACTAGCCACACTTAACAGGGGTGCACTGTGGCTGGGCAGGTACTATACACACCTGGCTATACATGTCAAACACAAATTTGTAGTGGTACAAAAAAACTCATGGTTGGTGCAGAAAAGGATCCTCCCATGTTCTAAGCCAATAATCAAGTGTTAGGGCACTTGCCCAGAAGGCAGGAAAACTCGATTCTCAACCCACCTTAACCAAAGGGGTTTGAACCTACACCTCAGAAGATATGCCTAACCACCAGGCCACAGTTCTGGGTTTCCCTTGCGCCAGCAATAAGGCATGATTGGATCTGATGTTGGATACCACAATCATGCCTCCAGCCATGGAGGCATCCTGCTTTCTGGTACCTTCAAGTGCCTTACCCACTAGATTAAAACAAGGGAGAAAACTCTACATATCCTTTGCTTCTGGTCAGTCCATACACAGATATGCAGAGTAATTGTGTTTTGCCAGACAGCAAAATAGCATCCAAAATTGTACATAAGTGGCAAAAAGCTGCACTTACATGGCTGAGTTACTGCCATTTAGCCACATAAAGTGAAATAGACTTCTGCCCCAAATGTCCACAGCTTTCAGCCTTGGCTGCAGTAACAAATTTAAAATGGATTCATTCATATTGATGTTCAAATGAAATGAAAATGCTAAACATAACTCTAAAAGGAAAAAAAAATGTCCAGTTCTTGAAAAAGATAACATTCTTAGTCTATGTAGGAGATAATGATACAATATTCAAGTTTTCCATTCTAAAGGTAATATTTTTTGTCTAAGTCAACATACTTTACCATTTTTAAACTTTTCTCATCATATTTTTGACAGCAGGTTTTCCAATTTTGACAGCTTTTAAAAAGTAATTTTAACAGACGAGTGATTTCTCCTCTCAGCGAAGTCAGATTATGTGAAATGTCAATGTAAAAACCATATACTGTGACACATAATCATTTTTCATTGAATTTACTTATTAATTTTACTTGCTATTGCTAATAAAATATAAGTGCTTGGCTAATTGTATTGCTTATTTAAATTTTTAAAGGAATGTATTGTAAAATTGCATTTTTTCTGACTATAAAATTTCTCAGAAACAGGCATAATTTGTCACCCTTTCAACCTATTCAAAGCAGAAGAATTACCATTGCAACTAGTATTATCAGATAAATGGCCAAAAAATGAATCAGCAGAGAAACTGAACCAATTTCTCACCCTGAGGGGTGGACTCTGGTTTAAAGCTGGGTTGGGGAAGCTTCCTTAGGCAGGGTGTACCTGTTCTCTGGAAGATGTTAGTTACCAGTGCTGTCAATCTGGTGCTAAATTCGTTTTTGAGAAAAATAACTATCTAAAGGTGGGAAATGATACATCTGGATCACCAGTTGAAGATCATCTCAAACTGGCTGTGAGTGAATATTGCCACCTTTTGAAATATGTTCTTCGTTCTACATTAAATGCCTTATGGTCTTGCATACATTGATACCAGAAAGATTTCTACATCATCATTTACTTCCTATTTTTATTGTCAGTTAGATGATACCCCGATTTTGGATAATTTTTTTAAGGAAAGGCTGTCAAAACAATTATTAAAGTCAATGGGATTTTTTCCCAATGTGTAAAGACTATAGGAATGGACTTCATATCTGTTTCCCATTTTGATTTGAATTAAGATTGAATTCAATTGATCTTGATAGATACTTTCATGGTAAATAAAATAAATATGCTTGGCCTAATTGTGTATGGATCCAGCTATGAAGCATATCTATATACCTTTGTGTTGTTGCTTCCTTGCTTCACCTGTTTTCACAAGGGAATTGCAGGCAATGCAGTAAATGTCACCTAGTTTGACTAAACTCCATAGGGACTTTCATAACTTGAAAATGAACACTAGATTAGTAACTTCTTATAAGAATACTTCTTAGTGATCTCAACAGGCACCCTGTAACTTGTACAGCAAATGTATAGTAAGGTGTTATCACTTTTATTTTCCTTTCTCCCTATTACTAACACTATTTTATGTTAGTTATGATTCTCTCTATATTGGTATCAATACAGTCAGCATGTACAGGACCTAATCATAGCTGGCTCTCATGTTCCTAAACATGCCGGACTATCCAAAGCCAGAATGGGAGCAAGAGTTGTTTCATAAAGCTTTACAGAGACTGGAGTCTCTTAGTCATTCTGTAAAAAGCTATGAGGAGCTTGGCAGAAGGTACTTGCTCTGACCCAGATATAGTTGGCCACACACATTCCTATCCTGAACACTTTATTCCTGTTTTGACAGAAATAAATGGCATATATACATATGATCTGTGCATGGATTCATGGATGGCAGGGGAAGGAACAATTAATTAATGAAGATTCTGTAGTACTGTGTCAGTCTGGAGAGAGAAATGAATAGGCCAAACTTAGAACAGGTAAATTTAGAATTTGCCCTTCAGTTCTGTGTATACTTCAAAGATCCTCTCTCTGCTGCCCTGAACTAACACACCGCTTCTAAAACTGGAACAAACAGGTTCTAAAGCAAAAGGTTTTGCATTTCTGTTGTGGAGTATTTCTTCTTTCTACCATTGATTGATGCCAGAAATCTATACAGGTAGGGATTTGTTTCTATTTACTCTTTGGTTCTTAAGAAAACATCATTGTTTCAGTGGCAGAAATAGATTTCTAATGTGAGCCCAGAGTCACTGGAATTACTATAGATTCACATGGATGTAACTGAGAGCAGAATTCAGCCAGGTTATACAGTTCTTCTTTTATAGGTCTCAACACACTGAACTAATTCTTCCTCAGCACCTAAAGTTGGATTCAAGATTAGGAAAACTATATCCTTACCATGGAAAGAACCTCACTCATTTGATTAGTCCTTACTCAGGCAAGTAATCCTACACAATGAGAAGTATTGCTCATGAAAGAAAGGATTTGCAGAATCAGTCTGTTTAATTCCTAGTGTTTTTGAATTGCCCTGACCCATCGTTAGAGTCAATGGCCATTTTGTGTTATATTTTGATCAATGATGGTGGGCCAAAACTGTTACATTGGTTTATGCTCCTGATAAGATTTCCCACAATGTAGGTTGCTCCTACACAGCGTTAACATGAAACTGTTTAAAATCAAGCAATGTTCAATTATCCCTGAGAGTACAGATGATTTAGTTCTTCATTAACTTAATTGTTTTCCAGCAAAAGTGAAATGTGCTGTATGCAAATTAAATAATACCAAGTGTCAGCACTTAAAAGAAATGCTCATTTAGCTTCAGTAGAGTTTTTTTGTCGCAAATTTTGTTCATTTATTTTGTAAGAAATTGTGTTTGTCTTTATTTGTTCCAAACACAATACAATTGTGAGACCCAGTGCCTGCTGGCAAAGTTGGAATAGCTGTCAGCAGGAAATGGCAAACTAATAATAAATGGTGGTAAAATATTTATATTATAGTTTACTGGGAAAATGAATGTCGTTTTCTATTTCGTTACTGCTTGAGGCAGTACACAGTAACATAGTTGTTTTTCAAAATGAGTGGATAGAATTCTAAACGCTGTAGTAACTTATCTTCTAACTATCAGCTACAGAGAAAGAATTAATAAAAATAGAGCCTTTTACTAGTTCCAATTTAAGAAATTTTAACTGGGGGTACATAGTGCAGTAATTAGTAGCATCTCACATTCAATGTCATTGGACACTAGTCTGATAGATCAAACACTTGTGTATGTGGCCTACTTATTTAGTTGCTTGCTCATAATTTTCAATAACAGTGCTGTTCTCATATGGGGAGGGGTGGTCTAAAGCCACCAGAGTGCTCTGCAGTATGGTGATGTTCAAGTACAACACTGTGTTTATGTACTCCCCAAAGTGTATCAAAGCTCAGATCCACAGAAATAAAAGAAAAGTCAAACAAAACAAGCATTAGACTGCGTAAAATAAGGTATGGACAAGGCAAACAGGTGAGGCATTGTTTAGGTGGCTAAGGTAGATCAATATCTATGCTTGCAAGCCAGGAATTCTGCCTGCTTTCCTCTGGCACTATGCAGATCATCTTACGGCCTGCAGACAGACTGTCGCCTAAACCCAACTGACAGACAACCTATTTCACCCCTGCAAAAATCATACCCATCTTCATTCTTGTGGTTCACTAGGAAAAAAGTATATATGCCAACATGAAGTTACACCAAAACAACACTGTTGGTTGACTTTTTTGTTTTAAGTTAATCACATGATGAAAGCAGCTAAACTTGGCTTTCTGCTTCCTCTATTACCAGCTACAGTATATACATTTATCCCTAGCCTGACTTACCGAAAGAAACTTTAGGAGTTATTTAGTTTAGAGGGAAAAATCATGTTGCATACTGTTACCATTCTCTTCCAAACTCTCAAAATACCCAGATGTGTCATTATATATGATGATTTGTGACATGGAGGCATTGGGCTAGTGACACCCTGACCCAACAAAAAGTTATTTGAACACAGTTTTCTTCCCAAAATATATTTCATAAGAAGGCTAAATAAGAACACTATCGCTTATAAGAACAAGTTGTTTATTTTGGTAAAACTTTGAGGGGCACAACCCTCATTTTTAGCAGCACCCAGTTACTGCTAGGAGACATGACATATTCTAGCACATAATCTAGTAAATACCTTCCAGCACCTGGGCCAAAAGACCTTCCTATAGGAAGGGATGAAGTTCATGTTATGAGCCTAATTCAATACTGATAATAAAGTCAAAGGGAGTATTTCCATTGACTTCATTGATCTTTAGACATCCTATGTACAATATTTTGGGGGAATGAGGGGAGAAGGAAGCACTTTTACACTTACTTCAGTCAATACAGGGTTTTATTATAGTCCATTTATCCACACACACATATACAAACCCCACACTCCTGTCTGCATTTTAAATTATATATATATAATAATAATATATATAATTTAATTTATTAATTACTTATTTCAAACTGGTTACAAGAGTAATTTCAAAATAATTCAAAAATCCCCATTTTAAAAAGGACAAAACACGTTGCTTTAATCTCTAGAGTGTAAAAGGTCACCTTTGTAGACTGATGCATATCATATCTCTGAGTAATGAGAAGTGTGCTTTTCCTCAGTGCAGCAACCCAAGTTACACTTATATTGTAACCATTTTTCCTGCTTTACCTCTTTATGGTAGAGGAAATGTAATTTACTTGTCAGATTGAAATGTTTGATATAAATCTTTATCCTTTCTTTCCAACAAGTATTTCTGAAACATTATATTATAAACAACTGGCATGTTTAATTAAACAAGTACTTTATTTTCAGCAGAACAAGAGGGTATGATTATATTAATTTAATAGCAGGACCTGTGACCAAATTTTAAAGAAAACATTTTCAGCTCAACAAGGAGGTATGATTATCTTAATTTCAATGCAGGACATGTGACTAGAATTTAAACAAAATATTTAACTCTCTATCTTTACAAATATATAAAAAATAGTTTCTTAGTTACATTTTTGAATTAATACAATTTACAAAATCTGACTTGTTATTTTAATATTTATTCCACCCACTCATTGACTAACAAGGCATATATATATATATATATATGAAGTCCTACTGGTGTAAGAGTCCACTAGCATAAGTGTAACAAGCAGAATTTGACCTAACATGGAAAAATATAACAACACCACCATTAAATGACATAGTATAATATAATTACATGATGTATAATAAAAATGCACAAGTCAGATGGTGTGAATAGGAAGAATAGTATGATGTTAAAAAAAAGGTCATATATCTTGATTAGTTTCCTGAAACAAAGCAAAGCAAGGCATTAACAATGTAAATGATCATGACCAAATCTAATCATTAATGAGAAGAAAGAAGCTGTTACAAGAAACATACATTGAGTTATGATCTTAATTATCTTTGTTTACATTTGTTTGTTTAGGTAAGCAGATGAACTATTTTTGATCCAGATGTGACAATTTCCATGCTGTCATTTACCTTGCAGAGATCATAGGATTCTTGCTTTTATCACATTCCCCCGAGAACTTTCTTGTTTTCGTTAGAAACCAGTAGTTGAGAAAACATGTCAGATGCTGAGCACAAAATCCGCCATGCAGCAACATGGAAAAAATGTAACAACTGTTTTGGAAGAAAATGTCTTTAAGTCAACCTGCATACAATCGTAAATGACTTGCCAATGAATGCTAATTAGCTTTGAAGTTACATTGTGACATGACTTCAAATGCTAAGGAAAACACTTGCTGATTTAGCTACTGCATGACCAAAGAGAATGATCAAATATAATTCCAACAAATATATACATAAAAAGTCTCGTTTTGTTTTTTGGATAGTTTTTCCACAATAACTGAAAACATTAATGCTCACGTGGAAATGATGCCCATTCAATTTATTAAAAATGAAAAAAAAATTGCAACTAACTTTTTAAAGGCCTTATCTTGTAAAGTGAGGAGCTCTGGCCACGATCTAATTAAGCTGCTACATTGGTAAGCATGTGCTTAATTTTAATCATGTTAATAGGCCTACTAAAATGAATTGGACTCTTCTTAGGTTTAAAATTCAGCATATGATTTCCTTAGGACCAGAGTGTTCAACACCTTGCAGAATTAAGTCCAAACTTAGGATATTTCGGGCAGGAGTAAAATTAGACAAAAGAACTATTGTAAACATATTAAAATTTTAATTGTAATAAAAAACAAAAAACTTTTGAGAGTGCTCTATAGAAATAGTCTATATAGAGAGTTAATGCATAACTTGGACTATTGCTGATCTGGGACTCTGCAACTAACTTATAAACCTTATTCATACAGATACATTTAAAAATAAAAACCATATCCTGCTCATCATACTCAGATAGAAATCTCATGGACTTTTGGGGGAGGGAAGCTCATAAGGAAAATGAGAACAGTTTAGATTAAGTTTTCATAATATTATTTAAGTGACAACTGGAAAATAGAATATTGTTTGGCCAAGGAGAATTCTAACGTTCCAAAGAAAAAATGTCTCCTTCAGTTCTCCTGTGACACTTCCCATCCAAATGTATCAATCTGAACTTTCATCAGAAAGCACAGGATATAAAGAAAACCTTAATACTAGAAGCCAACACATTTTCTAATATATAATGTGAAACCTGCTCAACAAACCAACGACAATCTTTATTTTTATGTATTCTACAAACAGACTGTCAGTTCTAAAATAAATAAATGAAAACAACTGATTTGCAGAAGATAAAAGAGATAAAGAAATAGGCTGCTAAGCTTTTAATGGGAAACATCTAATATTTCATTGCGTTGTAACTCTCCAGCTCTCAAGTCTTTCCACTCACACCCTAAACCCATTCACTCTTACAAACTACAGGATTAACAAACTCCTTGTTTGCTTATCCCAGTGCTTCAGCCTCTTCACCCATGTGCATTTTATTCCTGACTCCCTCAGGGACCCAATCTGCAGTGTCTTCTTCCATCTCCCCTTTCAAATCTCTCCGTTAAATTAATTTCCTCCATGAGGTCTATTAACATCTGTGACTCCCAACCTCCTTGAGAAAGTGAAATGATGGTAAGAAAGTGACAGTCAGTGGGTGCATCTACACATGCAGTTATGGCTTGAATAAACTGTGGAGCCTGTTGCTCCAAAGTTAATTGCTCCTGGACACACCTTTTGAACATGTGCCCAGAAGCAATTAACTCCAGGCTCCACAGTTTATTCATGCACAGCATGTAAAGTCAGGTCGGAACAGCCCCAGCTGGCAGAGGGTCCACGGGGATCAGCCTGCCAACCTGGGGCTGTTCCCTCCAGCTCAACGTGCTGTGGAGGGGCTAGCTGAGGCATGAGGGAGCTTTAGTGCAGGATTAGCTGGCAGGCAGCCTTCACACGGAAGCAACCTCAAGCCCCAGCCAGCCAAGCAGCATCTACATGTGTGTTGTTGTAGAGCTTTTTACTAAAATTAGTTTACTCCAGTCTAATAGGGGTGCACATGTAGATGCTGAGATGGTTACTGCACAGATAATTTGTCAACTGTGCAGTAAATGTCTGGACACACCCAGTAAGTAGCTTTCCTTGTACTCACTCACTGGTCCATACAGAGGCAATGTGGAGTCTCACTGCCTATCTTTAACTTCCCGGCATATAGCTAAATTGCAACTGATACTATATCTCTTTAAAAGATGTGTTGTGCATCTCCTTCTATGCCCCTTCCTTCTCCACTGTCTTTCAGATATGTCTTTTTACTCAATGTCCGTGTTCATATGAGGGTTGATATTAGTTTCCTTGGGGACAAGAAGAAACAGTGCCACTGCTGCTTGTCCCCGGGAAACGCCTATGCCATATGCCCTCTGGCATGTGGCAGGTTACCCCAGGTGGGGATGGGGAGGTTGAGGCCAGCAACTGTGCTGGCCCCAGCAGCCTTACCTAGGGTCCTGGGGGCCTCAGAGAAGTGCAGCCCTGGCAATCCTGCTGCTCTGAGCCTGGCCAGTAACCAGAGCATGGCTCTGGCCTGCCAAGCTCCAGGTTTGGGCGGCACATGGTGTCCCCATGAGCACTGCCCTGCTTTTTTATGGGTTTTTTAATTTTTATTCTGGGATCCTTTGAATCCCTCCATTAGCTTTCTCTGATCTTCCACATTAAATAAGGTTTCCTCTCTTCAGAATTTTTCCCCTACTTACCCCTCTCTGCTTGTCCTTCTTTATCACACCCAAATCACTCTTTTTGCTGTGTAGATTCTGCAATTCTCCCCTTTCCTCTTCTTATTTTGTTCCCTTACCTGGAAGTCTATGCATACTCCACTGTACTAGGCACTTACCATTCTCTTCTGAAATTGTTCTTCAAAGCTTATATTGACTGCAAAGGCTATACACACTAACTGATATCAGTACTATTATTGCCATTTGCTTATTTGAAAAAAAGCTCCAAGGTTGGATTTTTTTCCCCAGGTTTTGTCTTGCCCATCGATTTAGTCTGGTAGGATTCCTGGGGACCTGATCTTTTTCTGCCTTGTACAAAAATGTAAGATATTATTACAGTAGGTTCTGTGTAAATGTACTAACCCAAATTTGCTCTGCCTCTGTTGTAACTCTAACGTTGTACAGATGTTCAAAAAGCCTAAGGCAGAACTGATCTAAGTTATGCAGCTTTCTGTAAGCAGCCTATGTTAGATCGGTAGTGAACAGTGTACACATTCATCCTTTGGTGGGGAGCCATATGGGCTGCCTGCACTGGCTGAGGCCTACAGGTTGGGGGTACTCCTTCATGCCTCCCAGTATACCCTGTGGGCACTACAGGCTGTCAGGCATTGGTAAGCACACCCCCAGTCTCCACCCCCACCCTAGCCCAGGACCCTGTAGATGCAGGCCAAAAAAGCCTTGTAGCACCCCAAGTACCTGCAAGCAGTGGCCAAGCCACTGGGTTGCCTCTATCCAGGCTCAGTCCTGATGTTCTGCCTCCTGCCCATCCAAACCATCGGAGGTGAGCAACCCACACCAGCTCCTGCTCAGCAAGGGTGGGGAGAAGGTACATGCTAGGCTCTGGGTGGCAGAGCACCTGTTTCTGGCCTCTGAGATGTGGTGTGCGGGACCCAGGATTGGGCTCTGTGGAGCTGTAGGTGACCACGGGGACATGGGGTTCCCTGGCTGGCTGTGTGGGGGCTAGGGTCAGGTGCCACGAGGCTATGCCCTAGCATGGGTCCATGAGGGACCCTAGCTAGGTGTGCAGGAGTCAGGATTGGCCTTGGTGGGGCTGGGGTCAAGTGCAGGGGTTCTCCTATTCTCATTTTCAGGTTGTGTGTATATTGTGGGATGCTTCATGATGGGGTGTGGGAGCATGGCCTGGGGATATGGGTACCCATGTCCCAGGGCTGATGCAGGGAACACAGACACCTCCATCCATGCCCCATCACCCCGCCTCCCTTGCCCCCATTTCCTGCTTGCTGGTGACAAATGGCAGGAGGCAGGAGGTGGGACTGGAAAGAGGGTCTGTGTTGGGCCCGCTGGGAGTTCAGCCAGAGCAGTTGAGCATGGGCTGAGTGCTAGAGCACCTCCCTGTAAGGGGAAGGTTGCGGGGGCCTGCAAAGGAGGCTGGGATGCTGGAGGATAGTGATCTAATTTGGATTGCTAGGGGATCTGGAACAGAACTTTGATTCAGTAGTCTAACCTAAATCAATTAGATTTGAATGAGCATCAAACTAGGCCTATCTTAGACCTAATTCCACCATTTTGGACCCATCTATATATGCCAAATTTCTGTATGGTTACAGATTTAGATTAATTTCTGATCACTTAGACTAGTTTATGTGCAAAGTCTGTAACTGGCCATGTTTTAAAATGAAAAAAGTCTTTCTATTTAAAATAGGTATACCATGTGCCACTCCATATCTGGCTCAAATAGTCTGTAACACACAAATAAGAAAAATATATTTTCCAATACCTGATCCTGTAGCCATTTCAAGTATGCATGTCCTTTGAAAGATATGATAATTTTCAGTGCAGGAGCATTACATGATAGCTGTGTAAAATGACAGAAGTATATAAAAGCAACCAACTACATTGCTTTTTATATTTAAACTTCAACATGGCCAAAAGGATTTTATTTAAATTATGTTTTCTGATTGAAACATTATAATATTAATTTCAGTTGGGAAGTTAAGTTTCCAGTGAAATTATAAACACTTAGAAACAGACATTTTTCAGAGGAAATGTAAAAGAGAAATAAATTACATTAATGCAAATGTACTGTATCTAAGTTTCAAAATATCACTTATTTCTGCTCAAATAAGACGATTTGATTATCTCTTTCTGAACTTAAAATCTCACTCCATTTTATTTCTACCTCATTGCCATGCAGCAAATGTAAAGTACATTATCAGCTTAGAGGATAAAGCTACTCAGCAATTCAAATATGACCCTACTCCCTCACACATCTGAACATGTATCCATACTGTCCTTCACTTCAGGAGGAGCTGGACAAATGAGGCAGAATTTGAATGTATGCCCCTCATGCCTGAGTGGGGAAATCACTGATTTCCAAAATAAATAAATGTAACAAAAGGGTAATAGGTCTCAAATCTCCCTTGTTACAAATCTATATACTCCTATATTAATTGTCCTGTGCACATACCTATTATCCTCAGTGACTTAGATTAGACATACAGGAGCATAACGTATGGGTTATATAATATTGTATTTTAAGGTTCCTGCGTTAATAGTTTTCTATGTTCCACTTTTGGGCCTTGACTAATTCACAAGTGCACGAAGACATACTTCAATAATATCTAAATATGAATAGAAATCCTATGCATAAAGCCTTTCAGCCATTAAATGGTAGGAGAAGGACCTATAGGCCAATATTGATAGCTAGAAGGAAAACAAACTGCATTCGTCCTCTATTAGGGCTCAATGGTACCAACAAATTGTACCTCAACTAAAGGTCTAAGATCACTGAAAGGAGTTGTGGCTGAACCAGATTCCTTAATGTCAAGATAAATTTGAAAATAAAAAAATCCCAACAGTGTACTCAGAGTACATTTACATGCATCCTAGTGCACCAGAAGGTAGAGTATGTAGAGTATCTAGATTCCCAACCTGTTGAAGGCCCCAACATCTTTCTGTAGAGCCCCATGTATGTTGCAATGCAACAAAACTGCTTATCTTTTATTGATGGGTAGACAACTATAAGTGCTGCTTGAAGTGCTGTTACTTAGTATTATTAAGAGTTGAACAACAGATGAGGAAAAATCCCTAGAAATATTTGCTCAGATTGGAATGTGAAAATCAGTTTGACTGTATTGGTAAGTGAAAAGGTTAGAAAGTTTTAATTACATAGGCCTTTTTTTTTCAATCTAAATCTGTTTTTTGTTAAAGTACAATGCTTCCTGAAAATGCATCTATTTCAATGAATTTTTCAATAGGAAGTTTTCCAGGGTCCAGGGTAGACTGTGTGGTTATTTAAACAAGAGGAAACCCAATCAAAACCCTGGCTTTTTCCATCCAAAATCAGATATCTTGCCTTAATTTGACTCCATGAAAATATTCCCAAAGCTTTGCTCTTGTTTTGATGAAAAACAAAAGCAAATTTTGAAGCATTGCAAATTGGCATAAAATGGAATTGCCATCTCCTGGCTAGTTCAGTGCATGGTCCCTTTGTGTTTGCTTCACACAGACAATAAAACACTTCAGAACTACAAGCATGAGTATACAGGAAAATGAATTTTTAGCCTACATGCATGAATATTCAATAACATCAAATTTCAAATTGTCTTTCTGATTGTAACATTTATAATTTTCAAAACATGCTGTGCTGATTTCTATGGTCTGTCTACACCACAGCAGCAGCAGGACCCAGCTGGGACATTCCACCAGCCGCACCCACCAGCTCTCATTCACATGCTCCAGAAATAGGCTTGTGAGGTCTGTCCAGAGTTATCCCAGCACCTGGTCTCAAGCACACTGGAAACCAAGGTTTTGAGAGTGGCTGCAGATGAGTGCTCTGGAAAGGCTCATTAGCACGTTTCTGGATCTAAAGGGTACAATCTGGTTTGCATGCATGCTTGGGAATCTCATGCCCAGGGCACACTGCTATCATGGTGTAGACATAGCCTGCAAGTCCAGAGCCATTTAGGATAAAGAACTAGTTCTTTGTTACAGAACTAACACAATACTAATGAGGACTGTACACGTTGCAATCAAACATGCCATTCTAAACTGGCACTGACTTGGTTAGACACATATGGTTTTCAAATTTTCCTTTGTTGGACGACTTATGTAAAACTAACCAATATAGTGGATTTTGTGAATCGTCAGCCAGATTCTCAGCTAATGTAAATTGGCATTGCTCTGGCCTCTATATTTAATTGTTATAGTCACAGTTCATAAAGTGAACTGTGTTAGTTGTATTATTCCTAAAATAGAGAAACAGAAAAAAGTGCCCTGTGATTTATATAATTAGCTAATACAGTGTAAGTTGCAAATTACAAAACTTCACAACAAACATGAAGGATCTGCATACCCAGGATTATTCAGTGAAATGATTTACGAATAATTTTCACTGATGAATACAGCAGAGAATTTTGCAATCTGTTTGCAGTAAATTTGAGAACAGAAAATAAAAAGGTAAAATTTGTCAAATCAATTATTCACTCAGCTTCAGTTAATACCACAGTAAAGCCATTTTCTGTAAGCTTTTTATAGTGCAATGATGTAAGGCATGCACTTAGCATAGGAATGAAGGAAGGCCATTTGTTGGCCTTGTCTTTTATTTTTTCACTCACGTACATGTAGAGATTCTGTGGATTACCCATGCTGTTTACAAGGTGGCACATGTATTGCCTAGCAAACATCTGTGAAGCACAATATCTGCTAACTGTTAGTCAAGGATCATTTCCCTTCAAAGTGATTGTTGATCCACTGTTAAAACAGCTTAAAAAATAACTTGTTGGGAAAATTGCTATGAAGTTTTCTAATGTAGTTTCCTAAATCTGCTAACCTAATATATATTAAAGAGTTATTTTTTTCTATGTAATACCTGAACATCATCAAATAATTTTAGAGCTAATTGCAATTGTCTATCAATTCTAGGTATAAAATATTATTGGTACTATTTGCATTATAGAGCAGGGAATGATAATGTCCAGGATTGGCTTTTAAAACTGTTAATGAGCCCTGGCAATGTGAAAAAGAGATGGATTAGGTAGATGTAATGAGATATGATTAAAGGGTGTAGGCACTGAAGGGTGTTGGAGAAATTCTTTTCAGAAAGAGTATAATTAGTGTCTGATAAAAGTACTTAGTAGATGAGATTTTTGAAGAAGAAAGGTTAAGATAAACACATACCATATGACAAACCTGCTTAATTTTTCCCTTTGGTTTTTTTGCCTACTCAATAATCTGTTGAAGTTTTATACATAAATAATGTTTGTTGAATACTTGATGAAACTCCACAAGACAATTAAAGTGGTTTTAATTGCAAAACACAGAAAGCAAAAAAGTGTTGAAATGTCCTCTTCCATTTCCAGTGTACATATCTTTGTTGATTTATGTAATGCAGATAATAACATGCAACCTCCTTGAATTTAAACAAACAAATGAACTTCTTAAAAAGCAAGCTTTCTATAAGTTGCTTAGCAACTTCCTAAGCACTCCTTATTAAATTAGAAGACACTGCTTTTGGTGACAAGCACTTCAAAATATGTACCAGCCACAATGAAGTCGTGGCATCTCCTTCAATGGAGGTTTGTAGATGACATAGGGTAGGCAATCTGTCTAGCGTATCAGTGCAAGAAGAGACTGAACTTTTGAGATACCTTCCAACACTATTATTCTATGACATGGAGAGATCAAGTGGAAAACTAGAATGCAATTTCAGTTGCTATCATGATCCCTTATATTTGTTGGACAGAGGCACCTGTATATTGAAACATTTCCCTAACTCACCAGTTTAATGATTCCCAGTGTCTTAAGGGCTCTTGAACAACTAGATTAAGATTTCAGCTGCACCAGCTCTTCACTGTTTTATATTTAATTGTGTGCATTCACTTCACAATAAAATGAGACTGGGATTTGGAGTATCCCAAATGGAACTGTAGGTTAAATCACTCAGAATTGAATCAGAGGTGCAATAGATGATCCTTTGGGACCCAGAAGAAAGGTTCCTCATTAAGGTTTCTGTCTTTCTGCGCATGTATGTGTGTAAATGTGTACTTAGTGAGTTTAAAAACAAAAGACTGAAATAATATACAATACCTGTGATTGGGAGCCACTGCATTAAGCTCAAAGCAGTCAGTATTTCCAAGAGTTGTCAGTGAAATATTTCCTACTTTTCTTGCTTCATGGAACCACCATCATTTCTAATCAGCTCATTGCTTTGGAAGACAGTTCAGTGCTTACATCATTATTATATCCTTTTTTCCATGAATGCCCCACTGTGTTCACCAGTACAGTAAGGGGAAAAGCTGTCTTGCACATTAGCATTTTACAAAACCATCTTTCCACATTTTTTTCTGCGCTGTCTCCTCTGAAAGCCGCAGGGGGACCATGAGTCTACCTAATGTAATGCACTTAAAATAGGTGACTTGGTTTGCTGGTCCTTTCTGGGTATGAGTAAAATACTCATACCCAGCCATCTATCCCACATGCATGCCAATCTCCTCAGAAATCAAGTGCGGCCCTTTCTTCCTGTCCACATGTAGCTTACACATATCCATACTCATGGTAGAACTGCTTTTACATAAACAAGCTGGACGTGAAAAAAAAAGTTCTGTTAAGTTAATGAGGCATCTGCCTTTTTGCCCATCTAGAAATGCAGGACCAAGCAACACAGGATCTCTAACTCATCAGATGAAATTAGTTAGAGGCCAAGATTTTCAAATGTATCTAGGTACCTAATGCCTGAAAACAGTGGAAGTTGGGAAGCTGAACTGCATAGACAACTTCTGAAAATCTCATTAGGTTAATTCTTTAGGTGACATCTTTAGTCACCTAAATACCTATGCAACTCTGTCCCAGAAAGATTTGCCATTCATGAAAAACCTCATGAACAAAAATGTTCCAGTTGTGAGAAGTGTCGTTGCTAGAAAAGTAAAAGTTTATACAAAGTGCCTGCTTGCCAAAAGTTGATTTTCATGATGGAGCCATAGGAGTAAGGGCTTGTTTTAATAATAGATGCTCCATTTCACCATAGGAGTGTGTTACTTCTGAAGTTGAATGAAGGCATGCTATAAATGTCAAAAATGTTAACTGTGTCACTGCAAATTCTATTTCCATCCTGTCTAGGTCCTGTATTGTTTCCACAGTATATCTGGTGCCAAGGTGTTTAGCATAAGCACATAATGTGCTTATTGGTTTCTGCTTTGTTAGAGCATGGACATAGAAAAAGTTACAGATAGGAAATAATATTAGGTCATGTAGTTTGTTACCCAACAGTGGAAGATTATTCACTAGATTCTCCAGAGTTTGGTCCGATCTAATATTAAATGACTGTATCCGCTACTTACCCTAGGAGACTTTTCCACAGCTGGATGCATTTTTGTCTCTGTGGAATACTTCATGAATACTCAAATCCATGTTCTTCCTTTCCTGGGTTTCCAGGAACAACGAGAAAAGGAATGATAATACAAATGCCACAGGAGAAGAAGGAAAGATCCTTGATTAGTCACTTGTCAAAGAAGGAACAAAGTGGATGAAGAACAGAAAAGCTACTCAAGTAAAATATAGCAAATGGGGCAGGACTTCCAGCACTTGAAACAACTTCTACTGCTGACCTGCTGCTGTCCAGGTTTTATCTGTGTAAGTGTCCATCTTTCTTCTGTGGTTTGAAGAACAAGATGCTCATGGGAAACCTGGAGGAATTCTATTCTTTGGACTGGAAGGGGCCTGAGCAACATCACTGAATATAATTTAAACTTGGTTGTAGAGATAGGGACGAGGCAGTGAGCAGTAAATCTCAGGAGCACTGTAGCTTTAGAGAGGGCTGTTGAGAGTCTGCAGAGTAACAGGGCCAGACCTCTGGCACTGCCGTGTAGTGATCAGCACCAGCTCCTGCTGTTACCTGGCCAGGTAATACATATTATAGCTAACTCCATCCATGGGGCTGATCATGGAGACTGGAAACACTGGAGACCAGCACCTTTTTGCAGTCTTGATCTTACAGTTCTACTAGCTTTGACTGCAGCTAAGGTTTCTTCCATCTTTCCCCTTTCCTCTTCCTCTTTTTTTCTGTTCCTTGCAATAGCCCTGTTTTTCAGTTACATCAGTAATTGAAATCATTTGACATTTCCTATCTAAACATAATTTCCTTCTCTATGGTATCGGCATCCTTTTGGCTCTTCACACAGCATCTGATGCAAAATCTCTGGGAAAGTCTTGAAGTCACAGTAAAAATGAACTGCAAGGAGAAAGAATTAGCCTATAGCTGCTCCTTACTTTCCACTATGCCCATTTAAAGCTAACAAAAAAAAAATGGGCTTCAGTGTTTGTGAGACAACTTATCCTTCTAGAAAGTGGAGAGGGGAGGAGGAGTGGTCTCTAGACATATGGGAGATCTTTAGTGAAAGGAAAAAATGCCATATATTTTGGAAAAACTGTGGGTTAAGTAGCCCCTGACGACTTAAAGTGCCAGGCGTATGTCTGTAAAGCCAGCACAGGGAACTTGTCTCAGAAGCTGAAATCTGCCACTGATTGGATTTCTCTGCACAAGAAGGTTATTAGCTATATGCTAATGCTGTCTTTTATGGAGATGAATGTGTGTGTATCTGTAATTTTTGTATATTGTGTGACAACTTTCTTGAAATCTCAGGGATCCTTCTTCCAGTTTTCACTAAGAAAATGATTATCTGTATCTTGCAGAAAGAGATCTGCTGGAAACTAGAGGCACATGGGATGCAGCAAGCAAGTTGTTGGAGGTTAGATCAAGCTGATCTGTGAGACTGCAGGGCATGCAGTTTCCCTGTATCAGGGAAACCTCTACCCTTTCCCCCACTAGTTAAAGGGGTTCATTCACTAACAATTGGAAAACAAATTAAAGAAAAATGCTTCTCACTCCGGGGTTTACAACAATAGCAAGATTAGACCCACATCATCCTGGCCTGTAGTTTTCGGAAAATATTGGCCCCCTTTTCACCTCTCAGACCCTCAGAAAGGCTTTTGCAGTTCTGTTTCAGCCGCCCCACAAACAATGGCTAGTTCCTTTCATAAATTGCCAGTAACACTCCATTCTTCTAGGGTCTCAAAGCTCACAGTAGTGGCTGCATATGCGAGGGCATCACCACTAACAGACATCATCAGTACAGAACACTCCGTTATTTATTCAGGCTCTGAAAAAGAGCCCCTTGCTTATTTTCTTAAAATAATTAAAATGCATCACTTAAGTTCCTATTTGCTCCAAAAAGCGTGGGAGCGTAAATGTTTTGGCTCTGAGCTGACAGTAAATATATCTTCATATCATGTTTTTATTTTATCATTTTTAATGCACACCCCTTCCCCCCTCCACCCTTAATCCTTGAAGTGTTTGAGAGGAGCTCGGAGCCTTCTCTCTCCCCCTCTCTCTGCTTTAGAAGATCAAATGTATTACTTTTCCTTTTTGCGTGTCTGATGACGGGATAAAAATGTTGTTTCAGTCGAGATTTATGGGGCTGCAGCTAAGATGACACAATGCGAAAGTGCAGCCCCGGCTTCAGAAAGCCGGAGCAGTGAGTGTAACAAGAAAGAATAAATCTTGGTAATTTGCAGAATAGCACTTGGGTTACTTTTACATGTTTCCTGGGCAGGAGAAAAGGCCCAGCACCGGGGAAAGGGCTGGGTCTGAAACAGGAAAGCGATGAATTCCTTCATGTTTCCTCCCGACACCGGCGCGGCGGCCAGGTCTTGGGCTGCTTAATCCTGGGTCTGAGACAGCATTTTGTTCCCATTAGAGGAGAGCATCAATTTCAGGGCGTTTTTTTTCTGCTTAACTGGAAATGCGGAGCAGGAGGGTGGCACGATTTTGTTTTCTCAGATTTCTCCGGAGATCTTGAAGAATGCTTTGAGCGCCTGTACTTTTAACTCGGCTCCAAATGACATCGCGTACCCGAAGGGTAAATTAAAAGCGCTTGAACGCGCCTCTTGGAAATGGCAGGGAGTACAATGGGAAACTTATTTAATAATATTATTGTCTGCGCGGCACCGAATCAAATGACACGTTTTACTTTCCCTTTGTAAAGGGATACGTTAGGGGGAGAGAGCCATTACACGCAAACGCTCCGGTTTACAACGAGCAGCCGCCGGCCGGGGCATTAGACGGCTCCTAAATACGCTGCCCCGTGTGCGCCGGGCTCCCCTCGCGCCGGCGAGTCGGCCCTCAGCCCGCGTGAACCTGCCCTGCGCGGGGAGCGGGGGCCGAGTCCGTTATCATGTAATGAAGGCCCAAGAGAGGAGCCTTTCCTGAGGAAAAAAAATGGGAAGAGCGCGGTTTGGAAAAATAAGCCCTTTATTTGATGTATTTTTTCCCGGGACCGCCCAGTCTAGGCAGCCTCGCGACTCGTTTCCAGGCTCGTCCGGCGCTTTGGGGGAGGCTGGCCCGCAGGGCCGCGCGCGCCACCGGCGGTGCAGCGCGGAGGCCGCCGCCGGCACGTGCGCACTCCGCCTGCCCCAGGCCCCGGGTTCAAGTCCGCGCCCGGGCCCTCGGCGGGAGGAGGAAGCACCAAGCCCTGCTGCCTGCCCACCCCCCC
>NW_017728947.1:66237518-66251458 GCF_001723895.1 Crocodylus porosus | reverse complement strand
CCGCGCGGCTGGGCGGGAGCCACCCTCCCCCGGGCCGAGGGGCGCTCTTCCGTGGTGGGGCGGGGCAGGGCAGGAAGCTCCAGCCGCTGCGGCCCCCCTCCCTGGGCGATCCGGATCCCCTCCCCCCAGCGCACACACACGTGCGGGGCCCTTGGACTCGCTCGAGACTCGGCCTGGTCCCCCCAGACGAGCACCGACTGCCCCCCCGAGCATCCCCCTTCCTCCAGGCCGGGAAGCAAAGAGCCCCCCGTGTCCTGGCCCAGCCCGGCCCGCCTCGGGACCCTGCTCCCAAGAGAAACATCCCTCCCCTTGAGGCCCTACTTCCCCGGGGGCATTTAAGGACCAACCCAGAAGAGAAAAAGGAGGGTGCAGCACTGCCGGTCACGGCCAAGCGCGCCGAGCTGAAGTCTCCCCGGAAGCAGAGCCAGGGCCGGGAAGGAGGGGGGCAATCGCGGACAGCAAATGGACGTGTCTGGGGCGCCCCTGACAACCCGGGGGCTTCCGAAGCCTGGTTCCTCATCCCCATTTTCAGCAAAGATTCCCAGAGATGAGGAAGGCTGTTTAATTACTTTATTGATTATGTCAAAAGCAGTAAATAGGGAGGGGAGGGGGAGGGGGGCTCTCTAAATGATCCCCGATGATTCACACAGTTGGTAGGGTTTCAGTTGCCAGCCAAAGTGAGACGTGCATGTCAGATTTGGCATTTTTCAACTGCAAAGAAATGGTGGGCCCAAACCCCGTGAGTCACAGGGCCGGGAAACTAAGGCAGCCTGTCCCTCCATCTCCGCGCTAAACCTCCGGCTTGAGTCCCCGTTGTCAGAGAAGCAGGGATTGAGATCTGAACGTGTTACATTCACGATTTCGTGGTGCTTGCGACCTTCCCTCGCCAGCGTCCTACAGAGGTGTCTCAAGCACCTCCAGAACATCTCCCACCTCGCCGGGCTCCAGCCTGACACACCTACGTACATGGTCGGGTACATCACCAGGAGACAACGTTCACAAATGCAACCTTCTTCGCAGACAGGAGGCGAGATCTGCGTGGAATATAAATTCAAGAATGTAATTCTTCCTCAAACAAATAATCTGCTCCCTTTCAAATATAATTAATGTTTTGATAGTGCGTTTCTTCAGAGAACTAAATCCCCAAACAGATGCAACCTCTTGCATCCAAGTTTGTGCATGAGAAACGCACACCGAGGATGTGGCAGATACATATTCCTTTACACATGGGAAAGCTTGGGGTCTTGTTGCCCGCAGACTCTCGGTCCAAATGCATACAGCAGCGTTACAGTCAGTGCAAGGTCTTAAAACGCTTTTGTTACGAATGGAAATACTTAAAAATGCCTACGTTTTCCCTTTTGGAGGGAGCTTTTTCTGCAGCTAGCAGAAGGCGCTGAGGACTGCTTTGCTGACTGCTGTAGTAGCTTAATTTCTGTCCATGCTGAATGTGAATATGGCATGGTGAATTATTTTACTTTCCGATTTCTCCCCCCCTCCCGCCTCCTTTTTTTCTTCTTTTCAGGACCTGATCCTGCTTTCTTCTCGCACCCCCAGCTGCCAGTAGGAGGTTTGGGATGCGCAGGGCGTAAAGTACAGGACCCACATATGGGAAGAATTGATAGCGATTTGATTTTTGTGAGGTTTGGGCGTGTTAATTGGTAGGCGCATCAAATGTGGACAAAGCGTCTGTCCACCCTAGCTTACTCGCTAGGGTGCTCTTCAAATGCAGTTCGCTAAATGCCGCCTTACGGGCTCAAATGGTGCGCTCGCTGTGAAGGGCTGGAATAGGGCTCGACCCGGCGACCACGAAGCCTGCAGCAGCTTGAGCACTGACTCCAGTGGTGATTGTGTCGTGCTAAGGAGCACCAAGGCAAACTTGGAGGTACATTTATGCCTCCAGCTTGCCTGAACGCAGTGCAAAATTGCAGTATTGGAAAAGGTCCAGCCTTGCAATACAGAAGTAGACTGGAGTCATGTAAAATACACTTTTCTTAAGCTAAACGAAAGAGATACTCTTGCATGTCTCTCTCTCTCGCTCTCTGTATAAATACATACATATATATGTACGTATATATATACATACATATATATGCATGTATGTATGAATAATTGAGAGGCCAGATCCTGCTCCATTAATATAAAAGGCAAAGTTCCCGTCATCTCAATGGGAACAAGATCAACCCCGCCCATAATATTTTAGACCTATCGATCCGTATCAATCTAATTTTTCAAAACATTACAATGGAAACATGTACAGTGGGGATATAAAAGTATGTTTGCTTTTGGATGAATGACTCAGGTCTAAGTATTCCTCTGAAGCTAAAACTGGCCCTTCAGAGCATTTTAAAACTAGTAACGCTTTGGAAAAAATCTATTTCCGCCTTAAGGCCCAAATTTTCACCTCCGTGGGATTCCCAGGATCTGGACCAATCGGGCCCTTTGAAATCCTTATCTTTAAGAAATATGAGTATCAATAAAGGCAAACCTCCAGCTGACTTCAGAGATTGGTTTACTTAAGTAAACACTGCAAGAAAAAAAAATTAAAACCCCATAACAAAAAAACACCCAGTACCAAACCCTGTCCCTGGAAAGGGTGTTTTCAGAGTAGCACTCTGATCCGCCCAGGACCTCTCAGGCTGCCTGGAGAATTTGAACGATTTGAGTTTTCTTTAGACTTTTTTGAGATCAGCTCCTTCAAAATGTCCCTCCTAAACTTAACGCCTGCATATCTTTACATAAGACATCAATGGACATTGATTTCGTGCAAGCAGACGCGTTGGAGGTTGCATATTTTCTGTGTTTGTGGCGCTGGACAATATTGTAACTCCATTTTCCTTAAATGCCATAAGTTACCTGTACCTGCCTCTGCTTGAAAACCTGTCTGGAACTCAAAGACTTGGCAAACGTTGCTAGATCTAATCTTAGTTCAGGACCAAGTTACCAGCCTCAGTCATTCAGATCCAATTATTTCGATGTTTATCTCCAGCGATCTGTGAACAAACAAACAAACAAAAAAGGAGGGGAAAAGAGAAAATATTTATCACGCTGCTCTGACAGTAGCTAGGAAGATGTCAAAAATAAACTTGTTAACTCGGCCCTTTAAAAAAGAGAAGAAAGAAAGAACCTTGATATCTTTGTGCCTTGCAAATGGTCTTTTTGTTCAGCAAGGGCTAACATTAAAGAAGATCACACTTACATTCGGAAAATATTGTTATTTTTCCTTAATGGGGGAAATTGGACTCCCGCGACTTAGATCTGTGGTTTTTCGGACTGGGATGGAAATTGGACTGACACCACTTTGCACTTTAACAATCAGATTTCGTCAGGGTACAAGTTGTTTGTTTAACCCGACAGCTCCGTGCACCCCGTCGCACGCTTTACACACTCATTAAAACGATTATTCACGACCTGTCGAGTGTTTTCTAGTTCATTCACAGGAAAGACTTAGCGCTATAAGATGCAAGCCTATACCGTCAACTATACCAGAAGAAGGGGCGAGACAGTGATCATCTGATGCACTGGCATCTTACATCTACAGGTTGCAAGAAAGCAGTTGTTCCCAGTCAAAAAACACTAGTATTTTTAGGTGGCGATTTGACAGCTAAACAAATTATCTCACACTAGATTCAGTGCTTAGGCTTTCGAGCAATATTGATACTATACTACTCTGACACACAGGAAAAGTCTCTCTAAATGCTAATGGGAGCTTTAGTTAGGGACAAATTCGACACGCAATATTGGAAAAATAGAAATCCGCAGCCTGTACAAAATCAGTCATTCCTTCTCCCTGAATATGACGAGACTGTATTAAAAGAAATAAGCCATCTGCGGTGACCGTGTGTGTGCGAATGTGTTTTTACTGCCTCTTTGCAGTTTTCCCTAAACTATAAGCAAGATGAGTATTTGTGGGCGGAATAATATTGCTATATTATTGCTATATTATAAATATAGCTGATTGTCCCTGGATCATAGAACATATAGCACAAATCCCTGAAACGTCAGAATAATCTCCTGACACGGCCGCACCAGAAGGTGCTGCTGTATTTGAATGTTCATTTTAAAGGTAGAGGTTGAAAAAATTCTCTCCTTCCAGATCAAACCACTGGAAGAGCTCGCTTCTTGCGATCAGAGCAGACTTTGCTCCTAGCCTTGGCAAGATCTTTGTACTATACTAAAACACGAAGCCAGAAAGGTATAGAAAGCATTACATTCAAATGAGCCACCAGCGTGGTATTATAATGCAGATCTTCTTAATAAGCAAATACGCGGTTTATATATTTTGATTACTCTGGATTCTGAAATTTCAGCTATTAGAAAACCCTAGAGGCCACTGTATCGCTAGGAAGGGATCTTAGATTTACAAAGGAAGCGAGGGGGAAGACGTCGGGCCCATAAGCCGAAGTATCATTCCTCTGCAACGCCTGCATTTCCACTAAATGATTTTTTTATTCATTGTAAAGGGGATTTAAGATTCACTTATATTTATTTAAATGCAGCTTCCCCTAAATGCAGCAAGAGGGTTTAATCTGATATGGTTTCCTAATTGCTCGAAAGGCAAGCATGTATAAGTAATTTGTTAAACTTATTGGATTGCAATAATCCACGATCAGGTCTGCTAAGAATGGATCTGTCAAGCGTGTTTCCCAGTATAAGCTCTTTCTTTCAACCCAACCTGGTATAATAATCAGGAGACAAAGAAACCGAAATATGTAAGTAAATACCTAAAGCTCTGCATAAATAAACACACTAATCAATAGGAAGCTAGCCAACACTTGTCTTATTGATGAAGAGACAATCGATTTCTCTGTCCCAACCTGCAATCAGAGCTATCCATATTTAATTATTAGTATTTTTACGGGCAGTGATTTAATAATAAAAAAATAGTATTCATAATTCCCACCCTTCCGCCTGAATATAAATTGTATTAAGGGTGGACCAAAAAATGTGCTTATCTGGGGAATAGATAACCTTACCAATAGCAGTTCTGGAAATAGTTAAAGGGCTCTGTAATGCTTATTTAGGATTTTCCGGGAGAAAGTTACAATCAGAATACATTTTCAAAGCGAATACACTATATTTCCTTAAAAACATTTATGGAATCGTTTAACTCAATGTACTTTTGATTCTCATGGCTCAGAGGCATTTTCTTATGAATGTCTATGAGCTTGTATGATGTTGGCTAATCAAATGCAGTTACAATTGCCTGTCACCGTGATTCTCACCTCAAGGCACACACACGGGGCCGAAGCAGCACGAAATTAGGGTTAGCAATCGCTGTTTCGTTTTAAAATCAGCTACCAGCCATATTGTGAAAAAAATATTAGTTATTATCTAAGGCATTTAATCAGCTCTTTGCACAGATCGATCTAATAATCTGTCAGGCAGCTACCTTTTCAGGGTTTCATTTCTTTGGGATAGCCAGTTAAAAGTCTCCTTGTTGGATCTGACACGCCTGTTTGGAAATGTGTGTGTAGATGTGTGTGTGGATGTAGGGATTTGTGTGCACGCTCGGGCGGAGGGAGAGAAAGGAGGGAAAGGACCTTCTCTACTCCAGCATCCCTGAGAGCTTTCTTTTTTTTTTTTTTAACATAAAAGAACAATCATGATGTTAAGTCCCCGCACTAAATTCTCAAATGTATTGTATCCAATTGGGAAAAGCCAATTTTAACGGGTCTGGGATTATTTTAAGCCCTTTATAACAAAACCAAAACCAACAAACAAACACAACCCCTTACCTGCGAAGTGCAGTGGGTTTTATTTTATATGCGGCCTTTTACCAGGTTTGTGGCAATGAGGGCAATCTTGCCTGCTCTTTTGTATGTTTAACTGAACAGAGAAACTCACCATAAACGCATCGTTTCTCGGTGGAAGACGCTCGAGGAGAGGAGAAAAAATTACAGATCATGACTTCCTTTTTTCCTAATAAACCATGTGGGATGAAATCTGCCTCCCCTCCCCCTCCCCCAAACCCCATCCCCAGCTCCCTGTATACAGTTAATGGGAGTTTGGCGAGGGCTTCACCCAGAAAATTGAGCACTTCAGACTCACTGAGGCGCGACTCAACTATACCGAAGCTCTCCAAATTCTTGCTTTAGAAAGCTCGGGGAGGTTAAAATAAGTCTTTTTTTTTTTTCACCTGCTCAGATTCTCCCTGCAGCATTGAATACAAAGCGCTGGGAATCCTTCAAAATGGCAAATCCGCCCCCTCCTCCACACCCACCCACCGAAGTCCCTATTCCTCGGGTTCCTGTCCCCTTGACTCGAAAGAGCCAAAACCCCCTGCATGAGCACTGCATTTAACCTCAATCTTCACGCAGAAGAGCTAGGTTTGCAGGGATTGTCTACTTATGTTTTCAATACAGGGCAGCAACTGGAAAAATGCCCCCCACCCCCAGCACTTCATAGTCTAAAACCACACACGGGTCTCGAATCAAGAAAAGCAAACCCCAAAATAAATAGGAGGGATCTTACTTGAGGTATTTCCGTGTGCCCAGGCACTTATGCACAAAAATAATAATACTGCAATGAAAACGCTAATACAGAAATGGAAACGAAGATCTTTAACCAGCAAGGCCAACAGTACCAATGGGCCTTGCTGATTAATAATAATAATAAGCATTTTTGCTTCCTATCTTGCTGATAGCCTCGGAGAGGCAATTATTTGTATATGCCACCAAGCCAGGTCTGATGTTTTCGTCTTTGCATTACACGATTCTCTGTCTGTAGGGTATTTTAGCCCGTGGTGTTTGATTATCTCGTATGCTACCAAATGGCACTAAAGGCAGCCCTCTCGTCGTTACTGCTGTCGCTTGTTTTTCTTTTCCTCCTCCCCACCCCCTCTGGATTTTTATTTTCTTATTGTTGTCAGGCCCCCAAAAGAAAACCATAACAGCCTCCTGCTATAGCCAGCGAAGGATACGCATCTTTTTGCGAGTGCCTATACTTAAATGTAAGCCTGCCCAGAGAAGCAGATCAGCAAAATTTCTGTAGGAGGCTTTTCC
The DNA here is from genome assembly GCF_001723895.1 of Crocodylus porosus. Lineage (NCBI taxonomy): Eukaryota > Metazoa > Chordata > Crocodylia > Crocodylidae > Crocodylus > Crocodylus porosus. Next base: position 66,244,457 of record NW_017728947.1, on the reverse strand, counting down.
AAGTTGTTCCGCCCTTGCTGATGGGCAGGGAAGGGAAAAGTCTTTAAAAAATATATATCTATCACAGGGAAAACACAGTTTTATCAACTGGCAGGTAAGTGCTGAGATCTGAAACAGGCACTGTGTAAACACAGTGGATCGACTTTTTAAAAAAAAAAAGAAGAAAAGGCTTTGCTTTACAGAGTCAATTTTCCTGGCACCTGAAAATCGAAGCTCCATGCGTGTGACAAACAAGGAAGTGCGGCTCTCCTGCTTGACAAGAGCGCCCTCACCTTGCTGCTCGCAGAGCAGCGCCCAGGCAGGCTCCGGGCTCCGGGCTCCGGCAGCCGCACTGCTCCGGCGGGCCCGGGACAGGCAGGGGCAGGGGCAGGGGCAGGGGCAGGGCAGATCTCGGCCCTGCTCCGCATCTCCAGCCCTACGGACATCCCCGGCCCTTGTCCCTGCAGCAGCTTTGCGCTAAATATACCAGAAGCAGCATGCTGCATAGCCATCACCACAGAAGTGTATAAATAGGCAGAAAGGGACGTCTAAAACTCGACCCCGGGTTAAAGCAATCCAGTAAAACCTTCATTGCGGAACCGATTCAGTCGTGGGGCAAATTTCTGCCAGCCTGCCAGCCACGTGTCAGCTTACTCTAAAGAGGACTCATTGCTTTGAGTTCTCCATTTCTTTGCGCTGAAAAATGAACTGTGCACTCATGGATATGAAAGAGGAGATCAAAGCAATCAATACTTCATTACCACTTGCTCTGATTACGTTCAGCAGGTGCCGTATCTCGCAGCATTTTGGTAACTTAAATTGGTGGATTAAAAATTAATTATTTTCCCGAGTTTACAAATTAAGGGAACAAGGGAATTCAATTCATTTACAGAGCGGGGCACGATTCAGTGTTTCTTTCTTCTTTTTTTTTTTCCTCTCCCAACCAGCTCAGAGGCAGAAAAACGAGAATTTTAGTCCATCTGAGATGCAGACTTTTTCATGTGTAGTAATATGATCAAGTCTGGTAAATCAGTGACCCCAGCTCCTGATACTACAAGGACGGTCGAGGTCTGCAACGTCAGTAAGTATTTTAATTACGGAAGACCTGGGAGTGGTGGGCAGTGGGAGGAAGAGGGGAAAAAATGCGTCGATTTTAAAATAAATAAAATAAATAAATATCGTAAAACCTCTCGTTCAGAGTTTGAAATGTTAAAGCGGTATTTTCATGGGGAAAGTTTCTGCCGGCTGGTTTATCCACAGCGACCCCGATGTCAATTTCTAAAATAAAGGAAAAGAGAACTTCTGTCTTTGCTCCCCTAGAATTGCTGGTAGTAGTGGCTTTCTGGTGAATTTAGGAAAAACCAGCATGATCTGTCCCCCTGAAAGTCGCCAGGACCGCCTATCCGTGCTTGTACCGCTGCGAAGTCAGAGATTTGAATCTGTTGTTTTAGAAACACTCTTGGTCACCGCAGTGTATCTGTTACGGGGACTGAGGAAGTAGCGATTTTAATTCTTAACAGACAAAAACCAAACCAAAACAAATACCACAAACTACTGCTGTTCACTCCAAATACTTCTGGTTTCAAATTTGATCGCAAAGCTGCAACACGTCGAAAGATCTACGCGTAATTGTTGCTGCACTGAATAAACCAGACAACCCCCCCCAGCAAAATAAGCTGTTTTAAGATGACTTGAGCTTGGAGATGCATACAAGGTTCACTCACCGAGCCCCGGGAAGGAGGAACACGAGCATGCCTGAAGCCTCTGTTCTTTTCTTTCCGGTGTAGGTAATTCTTCACAGCGTCTTAAAAAAGACAAAGAAAACAGTGCACACGTGTCAGTGTCTTGATAGCAAGCCTTTAAGTTTTAAAAAAAAGTAAAATAAAAATATTCACGTTATAGATTTACTGCCAGAATGTACAAAATAGTGAAGAAATGTTCGACCTACAAGTTAAAATTCAATGGCTTAACAAAGGAAACTATTTAACTTGGGGGGGGCACCCTTAACTTGGGACAAAAACAGTTCTAATGTAACTGGTGTCTTGAAATAGACTTCAGTTGCACAGGCGATCTGGTTATTATTGGGGTATTGGGAAACAATACGTGTAGACAGAAGTCTGTCATCTATATTCATTCGCATCACATGGATCTGCCTGCGAGGAGAAGAGGAAGAAGTAGTGAAGGTTTTCTTTAAGTGCACCTACCCTGCTGGCGGGAAAGCTTGCTGGGATTGCTGGGCAGGTTTTCTTTCTGGAGGGTCCCATCTCTCTGGAGTAAGCTGCAGTGGAGTTGAGGGCAGGTTCTCCGGTGAGGTAGGAATGTGCAGGAACTCCGCCCTCTGGGCACAGTCACACAAACCCAGCAAAACAGCCACAGCCAGCCCTAAAACCTCTAATGATCTTCACCTTCACCTCTTGCTAACCCAGTTCTCCACTTTCTGACCCATTTACCCAGTCACTTTCACCACAGAGGAAAAAAAAACCTGTCTTCAGAACAAGAGCATTTGAGCTTCAAATGTACCCAGACACTAGTGGTGGGGAAAAGTCCATGGGTGTATAGATCCTAGAGGTGTACACAATCGCCTTGATAACTCTATAGTCAAATGACATATAGTGTGCATATTATTTCTATAGATTTCATTCCGCAGTCGTGTAATGTGTATATGTTCTCTTTAAATATATGTATTTACATATATATATCATATACATATAATATATACATATGTATATACATTATATATGTATATGTGTATATACTATATGTATGTACATATATACACATACATATAATATAGACATATACATATGCACACACAGATACATACTTGTGTATATTATATTCGTATATGTATAGAATGTGTTTGCAATATATGCAAGTAGCCTGTAATGAGTATGGAATTAAATATATAAAGGCGATAATACACACCTACAGACTTTTGTGACCAATAAAATAATATGATCACTAAATTGGCAATAAGTATTCAAGTCTAACTTCTTATCCAGGCAAAAAAAACCCAAACCAAAAACCAAAAACTCTTAGTGAGTCCAAGTGGAGTTTTGCTTGAGTAGGCAGTGCGTAAGTTCTGACTGAGACTCAATTTCATAGCGTGTGGTGAGGGGGTGTCTGTCTGAATCATAATTTCTGATAGAAATCTTAATAATCATCAGAAAGGAGTCAGAATTAGAAAAATACAGATCCGCCCATACTTTTTCAGTGGTCAGATTTTTTTTTAAGATTTCCTCCGCCCAATGGTCGTACTTAGATGGATTTCATTATTGTTTATTTTCATGCAAACGATCTAGCTGGTCTTTCGCATAAACTGAGCTGTTTTCGTGAAGCCAATTTAGGAAGTTTAAAATATATAAAGGAAATAAAAGAAATTAAACCAGGGGGCTTGTCTGACGTTCGACTGCAAATTTAGAAAGCAGCTCATTAATGATCACTTATTTTTTTTCTAGCACTTAAAAAAAAATCAACTAGAAGTTTATTAATGCTTCATCTTCTATATAGATGAACTATAGAGAAGATGACCTACATGGAACAGTTTGATCGTCCCAAAAACAAGCCAAAAAGATTACAATAGCTTCTTAATTTTTAAAAATGAACAATATCAAAGGGGAAGCCCTAGGGGGAAAAAGCCACGGGGATAACTTGACACATTATAAATATATATTTTTAATTGCCAAAAAGATCTTAAAAGTTCGACTTCAGGCGCCTGCATGTCCAAAGTGTATGGAAACAAATAAAATCACACTTTTTTGCTGAAGAAAAAAAAATCCCCTTAAATTTCACACCGCACTGTCGTATGTTTGAAGACTTGTTAAAAGTCATCTTGAATTAACAAAAGTTTTAGCTTGTTGGATGGGAGACAGAGGAAAGTAAAATATAAAACCAGGGCCTTTTTTGTTCGGCTACACGATATTCATTCTTTAGCATGTTTCTTCAAAATCATTTCCATCCCAGGTTATATTTATACACTAACCTGACTACCTTACCATATCAAGCACCTCCCCCCTCCCCTACATCAGTAGGAAGAAGAAAAAAGTCAATAACAACTGAAATGCTTAGGCAGCAGTTTGTTATTGAACCCAAAGTTAAGCACCAAGGAGAGCTTGTTTAAAACTTGTCTATTAGAGGCACCTAGAGAAATATAGTAGTGCCACTTCCCCCACCTCCCACCCCCCCAAGGAATTATCATCCATCATGCTTACCTAATTAATGCTTATTAACCACCGTAAAACTTTGATTTGGAGAGATTATGCCTTTAGCCAATTTGGCTATTCACTCCCCCCCTCCCCCCAGTATATTATCAGCAAGTTTTGTTTAAAAAAATAAAAGCAAAACAAAACAAAAACCCTGCAAACGGAATAATATGTTAAATATGTGCTATTGGATTTCCCACAATATGCAACCTTTTGGAAGCGTTAAATAATAAATCATCTCCTTCGTCAGCTGCAGCAGATGCCATTCTTTTAAGTTTCTAGGTAAAAATATACAGAATGGGGACTCCACATTTTAAAAACTTAAATTCACGCATTTTTCTGATCAAATTTAGCTTCCAATTTGATTGTATCACAGTATTATTTGCCATAGTTACGAACACTCTTTTGGGCATGATCTTAAGTTTTAATGGACGAAGATTTCTTTTCTGCGTGGGGGGGAGGGGTGGAATGTAGGAGGTGAGCTTCATAGTAGTGTCACTAAAACAAAGCAACCTTTTCCTTACACTTATGATGAATCTGAACTGCAAGAGTTAGAGTGGAAGCCAAGACTATCAGAGATTGTTCTGCCTCCTACCCCAGGAAGTAATGCCTGGTATCCCATCTCTCACTGAACGTCACCCTACTCTCCCCCTTCCCTGCAGATTTGCTTGCATTTGTTTGTGTAGGTCTTATTATCAGATTTTTTTCCCCCCCTCTCTCTCCCCGTGTGGTCACTATTCTAATGTTTTAAGAATTCGGGGTTTGCTGTTTTTCTTTCTCCTCCCCCCACCCCACTTTTTTTTTTTTAAAGAAAGATCAACTCTTTAAAGTGTTTGCCGATAACATCTCCGGGATAGAGATTATTTTTCATTGGGCCTATTGTGAGAAGTAACCGGCTTATTGCATTACTGCAGCACACATTTCAGACTATACAACTGTAACAAATGAACAACTTGTCCTCCACGGACTCACTGCGGGATCCAATTAGTTCGTAAACCTTTTGCACAAGTTTTCTAATTACTTTCAAGAGTTTGTGGCTCTTATAGGGTTCCTTTAACTCCTCAAGAAACGGCTTCAGTTTTAGGATCAAATACTTCTTTAAAGAGTCCTCACATCGTCCCCTTAAAGCAAATGGATCAGTTCCTCAAGTCAAGGCGAGATACTTACGTACGTTTTTATATGCTAGTGGGCTTCAGTAAATATTTAGCACTGGAGGACAAAATGTGAGAAAGAGATTCATTTTAGTGCTTCGCATTTTAAAATCATTAAAAATGCCTTTTAAAAGAGGCTGACACACTGCTATGCAATCTACCATATCATGTGACTACTTCGGCAATAGCTCTATAATATACTGCAACTTCAGCTCATCCTCAGCATCTTGGGGAGCGGGAGGGTGGGGGAGGGGGGAAGCCACCAGAAAAATACTTGCTGACTGACAACTAGAGGCAGTTTAACAATATTTAAAGCAAGAACTGTTTGCAGCATTAAAATATGGATAACCCTGAATGTTATTTTATGAAAAGATTATGTATATAGGTACATGAAGGTAGTAAGTGTACCCATATATACACGTATCCTGTCTACTTAGGCGTAGTCCTATAAGCCAAACTCTGTAAACTAAGTAGCTTGTCCAAGTCCCTTTCTCCATTAAAATCATATCTATGCCCTAACAATGATTTAAACACAAAAGTAATTTTTTAAGGGTGGGAAGGAGGGGGGTGGCATTTATTCGAAAAGTGCAGAGAATAATGTAGATCACAAGTTAGGTGGGTTTAAATTCTCTCATTTAGCCCCGTGGGTGTAACCACGTAAATTTAAGGGGTAAAATCCCGGACATCTTTAATTTAATGCCTATTCTAGTAAGCGCAGCTAGATCGCACTACGTTTTTAAGGAGAACTCCCCAGACAAGTCAAAGGGAGTTCCGGTCAGGAAAGGATGACATACGAACGGCCCTCCCGTTTGATTAAATAGCCTGCTTCTTTAACATGCAAATTACAGATTTTTCCCCCAACTATATTAAGAGAAAAAAGGAGCGCGTGAAAAAATGTGGGCCTTGCATATGCAGCACTGAACTCCCTAGAGCTCTACAGCCTTTTAAGTCTATTTAATAAAAGAGACAAAAAAACTATCGAGTATATATGAATTTAGCCTATTTTTTTATTTCTGTGTGTTTATAGTAAACATTTTTGTAAGTGACAAACACGGGCATATGACCACAGTATCACAATCAAGAAATTTTAAGACGACATTAACAATCACTCAAATTTATGCGGCATTTGCGCAACACAGGTTACATATTTGCAAGGTTTACCTATAAGTACAATAGGTATTAACATTTCACTACATTTAGAAAAAAAATAAAGGTGACCTGTTAGTGACCACATACATCAAAATATACACAACACAAACTGAAGGCAATCATTAATTTTGTCCCCTTCTGATTCATTTGAACGGGCAGTGCTGCAAACTGAAACAATGTTGTTGTTGCTTTAAATTACTTAGTACACTGAGTGCATTTTCTAAAACCCAATCTTTGGTCTAAAAGTAAACAAAACAAAACGGAACCAAAAATCAAAATCAAAATCAGTTCATTAAAGAAAAGGACAAAATCATAAATGGCCAAAATGTAGCTTTTGGGCATCTTTCACTATTCAATCTGCTTAAATACAAATCACATTTGAATTTTAATGGGTTTCATAAATTTAGTGGGCTTTTTTTTTTCCTTCCCAAGGTCTGCATCCACCAACATATCCATGA
>NW_017728947.1:66231036-66237507 GCF_001723895.1 Crocodylus porosus | reverse complement strand
GGGGGGGGCACCCTTAACTTGGGACAAAAACAGTTCTAATGTAACTGGTGTCTTGAAATAGACTTCAGTTGCACAGGCGATCTGGTTATTATTGGGGTATTGGGAAACAATACGTGTAGACAGAAGTCTGTCATCTATATTCATTCGCATCACATGGATCTGCCTGCGAGGAGAAGAGGAAGAAGTAGTGAAGGTTTTCTTTAAGTGCACCTACCCTGCTGGCGGGAAAGCTTGCTGGGATTGCTGGGCAGGTTTTCTTTCTGGAGGGTCCCATCTCTCTGGAGTAAGCTGCAGTGGAGTTGAGGGCAGGTTCTCCGGTGAGGTAGGAATGTGCAGGAACTCCGCCCTCTGGGCACAGTCACACAAACCCAGCAAAACAGCCACAGCCAGCCCTAAAACCTCTAATGATCTTCACCTTCACCTCTTGCTAACCCAGTTCTCCACTTTCTGACCCATTTACCCAGTCACTTTCACCACAGAGGAAAAAAAAACCTGTCTTCAGAACAAGAGCATTTGAGCTTCAAATGTACCCAGACACTAGTGGTGGGGAAAAGTCCATGGGTGTATAGATCCTAGAGGTGTACACAATCGCCTTGATAACTCTATAGTCAAATGACATATAGTGTGCATATTATTTCTATAGATTTCATTCCGCAGTCGTGTAATGTGTATATGTTCTCTTTAAATATATGTATTTACATATATATATCATATACATATAATATATACATATGTATATACATTATATATGTATATGTGTATATACTATATGTATGTACATATATACACATACATATAATATAGACATATACATATGCACACACAGATACATACTTGTGTATATTATATTCGTATATGTATAGAATGTGTTTGCAATATATGCAAGTAGCCTGTAATGAGTATGGAATTAAATATATAAAGGCGATAATACACACCTACAGACTTTTGTGACCAATAAAATAATATGATCACTAAATTGGCAATAAGTATTCAAGTCTAACTTCTTATCCAGGCAAAAAAAACCCAAACCAAAAACCAAAAACTCTTAGTGAGTCCAAGTGGAGTTTTGCTTGAGTAGGCAGTGCGTAAGTTCTGACTGAGACTCAATTTCATAGCGTGTGGTGAGGGGGTGTCTGTCTGAATCATAATTTCTGATAGAAATCTTAATAATCATCAGAAAGGAGTCAGAATTAGAAAAATACAGATCCGCCCATACTTTTTCAGTGGTCAGATTTTTTTTTAAGATTTCCTCCGCCCAATGGTCGTACTTAGATGGATTTCATTATTGTTTATTTTCATGCAAACGATCTAGCTGGTCTTTCGCATAAACTGAGCTGTTTTCGTGAAGCCAATTTAGGAAGTTTAAAATATATAAAGGAAATAAAAGAAATTAAACCAGGGGGCTTGTCTGACGTTCGACTGCAAATTTAGAAAGCAGCTCATTAATGATCACTTATTTTTTTTCTAGCACTTAAAAAAAAATCAACTAGAAGTTTATTAATGCTTCATCTTCTATATAGATGAACTATAGAGAAGATGACCTACATGGAACAGTTTGATCGTCCCAAAAACAAGCCAAAAAGATTACAATAGCTTCTTAATTTTTAAAAATGAACAATATCAAAGGGGAAGCCCTAGGGGGAAAAAGCCACGGGGATAACTTGACACATTATAAATATATATTTTTAATTGCCAAAAAGATCTTAAAAGTTCGACTTCAGGCGCCTGCATGTCCAAAGTGTATGGAAACAAATAAAATCACACTTTTTTGCTGAAGAAAAAAAAATCCCCTTAAATTTCACACCGCACTGTCGTATGTTTGAAGACTTGTTAAAAGTCATCTTGAATTAACAAAAGTTTTAGCTTGTTGGATGGGAGACAGAGGAAAGTAAAATATAAAACCAGGGCCTTTTTTGTTCGGCTACACGATATTCATTCTTTAGCATGTTTCTTCAAAATCATTTCCATCCCAGGTTATATTTATACACTAACCTGACTACCTTACCATATCAAGCACCTCCCCCCTCCCCTACATCAGTAGGAAGAAGAAAAAAGTCAATAACAACTGAAATGCTTAGGCAGCAGTTTGTTATTGAACCCAAAGTTAAGCACCAAGGAGAGCTTGTTTAAAACTTGTCTATTAGAGGCACCTAGAGAAATATAGTAGTGCCACTTCCCCCACCTCCCACCCCCCCAAGGAATTATCATCCATCATGCTTACATAATTAATGCTTATTAACCACCGTAAAACTTTGATTTGGAGAGATTATGCCTTTAGCCAATTTGGCTATTCACTCCCCCCCTCCCCCCAGTATATTATCAGCAAGTTTTGTTTAAAAAAATAAAAGCAAAACAAAACAAAAACCCTGCAAACGGAATAATATGTTAAATATGTGCTATTGGATTTCCCACAATATGCAACCTTTTGGAAGCGTTAAATAATAAATCATCTCCTTCGTCAGCTGCAGCAGATGCCATTCTTTTAAGTTTCTAGGTAAAAATATACAGAATGGGGACTCCACATTTTAAAAACTTAAATTCACGCATTTTTCTGATCAAATTTAGCTTCCAATTTGATTGTATCACAGTATTATTTGCCATAGTTACGAACACTCTTTTGGGCATGATCTTAAGTTTTAATGGACGAAGATTTCTTTTCTGCGTGGGGGGGAGGGGTGGAATGTAGGAGGTGAGCTTCATAGTAGTGTCACTAAAACAAAGCAACCTTTTCCTTACACTTATGATGAATCTGAACTGCAAGAGTTAGAGTGGAAGCCAAGACTATCAGAGATTGTTCTGCCTCCTACCCCAGGAAGTAATGCCTGGTATCCCATCTCTCACTGAACGTCACCCTACTCTCCCCCTTCCCTGCAGATTTGCTTGCATTTGTTTGTGTAGGTCTTATTATCAGATTTTTTTCCCCCCCTCTCTCTCCCCGTGTGGTCACTATTCTAATGTTTTAAGAATTCGGGGTTTGCTGTTTTTCTTTCTCCTCCCCCCACCCCACTTTTTTTTTTTTAAAGAAAGATCAACTCTTTAAAGTGTTTGCCGATAACATCTCCGGGATAGAGATTATTTTTCATTGGGCCTATTGTGAGAAGTAACCGGCTTATTGCATTACTGCAGCACACATTTCAGACTATACAACTGTAACAAATGAACAACTTGTCCTCCACGGACTCACTGCGGGATCCAATTAGTTCGTAAACCTTTTGCACAAGTTTTCTAATTACTTTCAAGAGTTTGTGGCTCTTATAGGGTTCCTTTAACTCCTCAAGAAACGGCTTCAGTTTTAGGATCAAATACTTCTTTAAAGAGTCCTCACATCGTCCCCTTAAAGCAAATGGATCAGTTCCTCAAGTCAAGGCGAGATACTTACGTACGTTTTTATATGCTAGTGGGCTTCAGTAAATATTTAGCACTGGAGGACAAAATGTGAGAAAGAGATTCATTTTAGTGCTTCGCATTTTAAAATCATTAAAAATGCCTTTTAAAAGAGGCTGACACACTGCTATGCAATCTACCATATCATGTGACTACTTCGGCAATAGCTCTATAATATACTGCAACTTCAGCTCATCCTCAGCATCTTGGGGAGCGGGAGGGTGGGGGAGGGGGGAAGCCACCAGAAAAATACTTGCTGACTGACAACTAGAGGCAGTTTAACAATATTTAAAGCAAGAACTGTTTGCAGCATTAAAATATGGATAACCCTGAATGTTATTTTATGAAAAGATTATGTATATAGGTACATGAAGGTAGTAAGTGTACCCATATATACACGTATCCTGTCTACTTAGGCGTAGTCCTATAAGCCAAACTCTGTAAACTAAGTAGCTTGTCCAAGTCCCTTTCTCCATTAAAATCATATCTATGCCCTAACAATGATTTAAACACAAAAGTAATTTTTTAAGGGTGGGAAGGAGGGGGGTGGCATTTATTCGAAAAGTGCAGAGAATAATGTAGATCACAAGTTAGGTGGGTTTAAATTCTCTCATTTAGCCCCGTGGGTGTAACCACGTAAATTTAAGGGGTAAAATCCCGGACATCTTTAATTTAATGCCTATTCTAGTAAGCGCAGCTAGATCGCACTACGTTTTTAAGGAGAACTCCCCAGACAAGTCAAAGGGAGTTCCGGTCAGGAAAGGATGACATACGAACGGCCCTCCCGTTTGATTAAATAGCCTGCTTCTTTAACATGCAAATTACAGATTTTTCCCCCAACTATATTAAGAGAAAAAAGGAGCGCGTGAAAAAATGTGGGCCTTGCATATGCAGCACTGAACTCCCTAGAGCTCTACAGCCTTTTAAGTCTATTTAATAAAAGAGACAAAAAAACTATCGAGTATATATGAATTTAGCCTATTTTTTTATTTCTGTGTGTTTATAGTAAACATTTTTGTAAGTGACAAACACGGGCATATGACCACAGTATCACAATCAAGAAATTTTAAGACGACATTAACAATCACTCAAATTTATGCGGCATTTGCGCAACACAGGTTACATATTTGCAAGGTTTACCTATAAGTACAATAGGTATTAACATTTCACTACATTTAGAAAAAAAATAAAGGTGACCTGTTAGTGACCACATACATCAAAATATACACAACACAAACTGAAGGCAATCATTAATTTTGTCCCCTTCTGATTCATTTGAACGGGCAGTGCTGCAAACTGAAACAATGTTGTTGTTGCTTTAAATTACTTAGTACACTGAGTGCATTTTCTAAAACCCAATCTTTGGTCTAAAAGTAAACAAAACAAAACGGAACCAAAAATCAAAATCAAAATCAGTTCATTAAAGAAAAGGACAAAATCATAAATGGCCAAAATGTAGCTTTTGGGCATCTTTCACTATTCAATCTGCTTAAATACAAATCACATTTGAATTTTAATGGGTTTCATAAATTTAGTGGGCTTTTTTTTTTCCTTCCCAAGGTCTGCATCCACCAACATATCCATGAAAACTTATAATACTGCAAACATGGAAACTCTGGCGGTTTTAGTGATAGGCTTGTCATAGCTGAATAAAAATTGCAAAAGCAGTCACTATTTAGATACACATTCTACTATCATTTTGACTTCCAAACTTCATAGTCTACAATGTCCTCTCCCCACATTGCACCTTGCTGACGCTCCTCCCCTCGCTGGAATAATAAACAACCCTAAAGACTGAACAAACGTACAGAAAATGGGGGACTTAATAAAAAATACCTGGACTTTTTTGTTTTGTATTTTTTTGTTTGTTTGTTTCTCTCTCTCTCTCTCTCTCTCTTTTAATTCTCATGTACAATGCAAATGTGTGTAAAATGTTCACTTACAGTCTGCTCCCATGGAGGTTAATGTATTAAAGGGTTTGAAGAAGACCCCTGATTTTGATGTGTGAAATAATCAGAAAGTCCTCCGGACAGTCCCGTTGTAAAACTTGGCAAAGAAGGTCTTAAGGACTCACAGGGGAGAGTGGAGGGCGCCTGCGGAGACGTGGAGGAGGAGGCTGCCCTGGCCGTCATTGAAGTGCTGCTTTGAGAAGTCATTGAAGGGTGAGGGACATGGGGGAAAAAGTAACTGGTCTGGCCCGCGAGAAGGTTCACGGAGCAAGGGTTCAGGGAATAGGTGCCAGAGCAGGGGACTGACAAGCCACATGGCACTGAGGCGGCCAGCGCTGCTGCTGTGAGGTGATGAGTGGCGTAAGGTATCTCTCCATTGACTAGTCTATCAACACTTAACCCATTCGACGTGGAAAAGGAGTGGTTGTTTCCCAAGGAGTTTTGAGTCAACACTGAACTGTAGGGCATGGGGTGGCTGGGGTAGGCGGACGTGGTGCCATTGTAACTCAAAGTGCTGCTGGCCCGGGGGTGGTGCAGGGAGAGGAAAGGGGACATGGGCCAATACAAAGATCCTGCCCTATCCATGAATGTCAGTCCGGTGGAGGTGAGGCGGGCGCCCCGCTTGAAGGCCAGCTTGGCCCGCGACGTGGTGGACCTCCGGCGGAGCTTGCCCGTGGTGCCCCCGATGAAGACGTCGTCGCTGGAAGGGTCCAACATCCAGTAGTTCCCTTTGCCCGGGTCGTCGTAGTGGCGGGGCACCTTGACGAAGCACTTATTGAGCGAGAGGTTGTGGCGGATGGAGTTCTGCCAGCCCTGCTTGTTCTCCCGGTAGTAGGGGAAGTTCTTCATGATGAACTCGTAGATGCCGTTCAGCGTGAGGCGCTTCTCGGGGCTCTGCCGGATGGCCATCATGATGAGCGCGTTGTAGCTGAACGGCGGCTTCTCGTACTTGCCGTTCTTCTTCTCGCCCTCCTTGCCGCCCTCGCCCTCCTTGCCCCCGTCGCCCGCCGCCTTCTTCTCCTCCGCCGCCTTGTCCTTGTCGTCCGCCAGCTCCGCCGCCGCCGAGCCGGGCTCGCCCTTGCCCGCCAGCAGGTCCGCCTTGCCCACCACCTCCAGGGGGGCAGAGGTGGTGGCCGCC
>NW_017728947.1:66185494-66230101 GCF_001723895.1 Crocodylus porosus | reverse complement strand
GGGGTACGGGGGGGCAGCGGGACTTCCAGCCCTCCTGCTCGCCTGGAAAGGCAGGGCCAAGAGGTGATCTGGCTTGGGGGGCGGGGGCCGACGCACCGAAGAAGCGAGGGCCGCCTCCTTCCAGCGCTCGACACTTGCCGCCGTGCGGGTCCGCTGCAAATGTGAGTTCAAAGGGAAAATAATAATATTAATAATAATATTAATAAAGGCGAGGTAAACATCTCTCTTTCTCCCTCTGTGATGTAGCCTGTTCGGCGTGACGGCTCTGCACGTGGCGGGGTTTCGCTCCTGTCCTCTCTTTTTCTCTCTCTGCCTCTCCCGGATTTCCCTCGGGGCGCCTGATCGCCACTCGGGAGTCCCGCTCGCGACCCGAAATGAAATGGTCCCGATCCTGCCTTCTCCGCGGGAACCGCTTCCTTCCAGGTGCCTGGGCAAGGAAACCTCCGGGCAAGGACATGTGTGGCGCTTCTTGGTGCTCCGTTTCTCTCTTACCCCGCGTGTTTCCAGCCAGAAAAAAAATGTATACACATATACACATACACAAAAGTATACATAGACACACACTTATACATATATAGACACATACATAATATATATTATGCATAATATGTATATATGTATGTCTATATGTACGTGCGTGTGTATGTGTGTGTGTATACGGTATATATATGCACATACATCCATACACACACATACATCTATATATGTGCGTGTGTCTATGTATATATATATATTACGGTATATATATGCACATACATCCATACACACACATACATCTATATATGTGCGTGTGTCTATGTATATATATATATAATGTGCGTGTGTGTGTGTATGGATGTATGTGCAGGCCAAGTGCGGGTATAGAAAAATATGTCTGTGTGGGCATACAATGGGATCCGCACGGTATTTGTTGCCTTTGTTGTTGAGATCCGTGATGTTTGGACTTCACGGTGTGGTTCTGCGGTTCTTGGTCTTGGTTGGGGGGGGGCGGGGGAGGGGGGAGCTGGGAGGATAATGAGTCGGGTCCTCCCGGGTTAAACGAAATGATCTGGCAGCGCTGCCTCCCTGCCAATGTTCTTTAAATACAACGGGAAAGAGGCGAGCTCACGGCTAGGATTTCCTTGGGACGGGAATTCAGGGTTAATCGTTCAAACTAAACCCTTCCTGATTCTGGACATGAAAAACATCGCCTGGATGCGGAAGGAGAATGGAGAAACACCCGCAGTGGGGAAAAAAACAAACCCCCAAACCCCAACAACATAATGCTTCCATTACGAGCAAAGTAATATACAAAGACAACAAACAGCATATTCCACCCCCTCACTGCAGAAGTTCCCAATCCTTTTTTAATACTTATTCCGTAGGACTGCGGTGATTAAAGGGAAACATGGTTTAGCAGACATTATTCCTCAAACTCAATCCTAATGTATACCATCTATCCCATGGAAATGGGTTAAGAACTCAGTTGGCAACGTGTGTGTGTGTGTGTGTGTGTGTGTTTAAGGGAAAGAGAGAAAAAGAGAGAGAGAGAGAGGAGAGGGAGAGAGAAAATAAATAATAAGAACAATTACAATGGCCAATAATAAACAATTGCAATTGGGAATGGCATGAACTCTGTACATTGGATTAACCTCAGATGACCTTACCGCAATTGTATTTATTTATCCTATTTTGTAACAGGTCGCTACTGACAAAAAAGATAGAAGTCAATGAACGAACATTTTATTTTTAATTTTTTTAGAATTGTATTTTTTAATGTCAATTAACAAGCATGTCAATGCACGTCACTGAACCTAGTGTATTGGAATTGTTCAGAGCGCTTGTGATGTGGAATATGGCTTGGTTCTGCAATGGGATGGGGTAAGAGGGAAGGTAAGATCTGTATGTATTTATTATTATTTATTACCATTATTCTTGTGTGTAGGGTTTATTAATGTGCCTGATGACTGTAAGTTGGGATCCCGCTGGAGTGGCTGGGCCCAGTGCGTTTTCTTACTCGGTCTAGCATGTAATGATTCGGTGTAACCGGATTCTTGAGAAAGGACAGGTTACGTAAACATTTACTGATGTGGAGTAACTATACTATTTGTACTCTGATATGCAGGAAGGAAAGTGTTGATTAACACAGAAGAAAAAAAAGCGAAATTAGCTGATTGCATGCTCATAAGTGCAAGCTGTCATTGAACTGCTTTTAAAATAGACACAGCTGGGTGTTTGTGTTGAAAAATTTCTTGTGTTTTTGCTAATACTGAAATAAGCATGATTTTGTATACCAAACATTTTCAGATCATTAAAATTTGTAATCTGTGCTGGTTTGAAACACAAAGAAAAGAAACAGATTCATTTCGCTGTAAAATTTGCTGATATTATATTAACTCAATCAGGTCTGTACAAATGGTGCATTGTGCCTTATCAAATCTCTTTGAGCCACTTAATACACAAAGTACCAAACGTGTGTATTGTTTGTTAACATTGAACGTTTTATTCAAATCCCAGCTCTGCAGCAAACTGGAGGAGATCTCGTTTAATGTAACACTGACATCGCCTGTTGAAATTTTAATGCTCTGAGGTGTTTCTTAGGTCAGATCTCCGTTTACTTTGCGTTGTGATCGGAGACGAAAATGTAGCAGGGGAAAAAATAAACATTTCATCATCTTGCATTTCGGATCGCGAGGCTGAGAACGACAGAAATGTGCGTTTCAAATGCCTAATAATCTAAATTTAGTGTCCAGCCATTTGTCATGGCTGCAGAATAAAGCGCTGTACCCAAATTTAGGATTTTTTTTTAAATACCGTGGCAATGCAATTTTCCCTAAAAAGGAGATTTTGCTGCCAAAATGTTCTACGTGTCTTTCCAAGGCCGTGACGGTTTATCTACTCTATACAGGACACGAAAGGAAATGTAATAAAAAACCACGTCGATTATTATTTTGATGGACATTAACCTTCAAGGCCTGTCTGCTGTTTTCTCCTCCCAACAGGAAATTCTCAGTTTCTAGCATGCAGGCTGTTTGCTTCGGGCATGCAGAAAGTGCTAGTGTCTATTAGCCAGGTCCCACATCCTGCCTAAGGCAGGACTCCCATTCGTGTCGAGGCGTGCAGTTTTGCCTAAAACCAGGGCAGGATGACGCCTAGCTGGGCTGCCCCCCCAATCTGCCCTGAGTAGAGCTGTGGGAATGGCCTGGAGTGGGAGCCTTGGCTGAGCTGGAGGTTCTTGTGTGGGAGAGGAGAGGAGCCTGCGCTGCACAGGATCCCCAAAGGGGAACAGCAAGGAGTGGGCTCTGCTCTTTGTGCGACAAGGGTTTCGCAGCCCGCCGCGTGCACTGGCTCGGGGTGTAGTCACTTGCTGTCCTTGCTACACGACAATTCAAAGTTTAGGACAGATCGACCCATTAGCTAGAATGGGAACATGGGAACCAGTGTTCCCCTCGGTGGACAAAGACCAGGCTCAAGATGAGTGTTCCCATGTACCAGGACTCTCCATCCATGTAATGCCTCGGCCTGATTTTTTTTCTTTTTTTCTCCTTTTCTTTCTTTTGCCATTCTCCCTTACTCTTACTCTTTAAAGGACCAAGGACCATCCTACTTCCCAGTACCCCGAATGAGCCCAGGTACGATGTGAACTTTTTTTTTTGATATTATTATTATTATTATCAGAAGTAACGGGGGGAGGGGGGACGAGAGACTCCTTGCTCCCAGGGTCTTACAGGGGCTAAGCTGTTAAAATGTAATGACAGCTTCATAAATGAATTAGAGTTTCTTCAGCCATGAATAAAGGGTATTTAATAACCACGCTTCGGTGGCATCATGCTTCCATGAAAGGAGTCAGAACACTTCATGTTAACATCCCATAATGACATATTAAATACAGTCAAGTGCATCTCTCTTTTTCCTCTTGGCTATAAGCTTTCCTCCTTTGTACCTGAACAATTAAGGTAAGGGCGAACCCAAACCATCCTATAGTGATACCTTTGGCTTACGAGGCGTCTCAAAGGGCTTGTATAGCCGTCCACTAAACAAAAGGCCGAACTTTTTTGCCAATAGGTGGACTGCTGACTGGAGAGCGAGGTGCCTGCCTGCCTGCCTGCCTGCCTGGCTGAAGGGGTAGGTGGATGGAGGAAGAAAGAAAGAGAAAGGAAGAAACAACTATGCCCCACTCGTAGTGGCCCCTTACATAGAGGAAAGTATAGGTGTCCTCTGGCTAGCCAGCTCTTATCTAATCCGTAACAGCTGGTACTGGTGCTAACATTTAGTGATTAGAAGTTACTCTATTTAGCGTGTTGCATCCTTCTTCTGTGGGTTTTGGTTACAGGTTATACGATTAGGTTGGCGAGAACAGTAGTGAACTAAACTTCCCAGTAAGAGGTCTTCACACCAGGGAAGTGTTACTTTGCTGCAACAGCCTTGCGTCGTCACTCATTAGGATGCTGCAGGTTGTCAGCGGCTTCTTCTGCGCGCACACGCGCGCACTGCACACACACACGCGCGCACACACACACACACACACAACCACACACAACCACAGCACTAAAACTAAATTAAGAAGCCGATGATTACAAGCGTCTGCGAGGCCTGTCATTTCAGCATCCTTCCATCATAACATTGTGGCATCGAGAAATTTGCTTGAAAACCCTGGAAAAAGTGTCTCTGCGTGAGCCTCCTCTCGGAGGTAGCACACGTGTGAACTTCCAACAGAGGCTGGGAGCTACTTCGGATGCACGAGCCCTTTCCCCAGGAGAGACGAAGGCTGCCAGGACCCGCTGGGCGCTCCAGACCAGGGTGAGTCTCTCTCCGCTCTCCTGCACCAGGTACGTAGGCTCTGGGTGTGATTCAGACTGGATCGTTTGGAAATCCACTGCAGCGTTTCTTCAGGAGCCTTCGGGGGAACTCCCCCTAATGATAGATCTGCTATGAAAAGTCCCTACTGGATGACTAATGGTTATTGGCACCGAGTGCCCCTTTAAGGAGAGCAGCACATATTGTGCCGAAGACCCTGCGAGCACCCTTTAAATACAAACATTTTAAGTTCCCCCTTCCTCCCCCGTTGTTTTCGGGCCACTTGTGTTATTTCTCTCCTTTCCCCCCGCCCTTCCAGGCTCCCTACTCTTCCCCGCCACCCCCCACCTCAGCAGCTAACTGCTCGGTTGCTAAATGTTGCAGGGAGAGGTACTTTTCATTTCTCCATCCTTTGATAAGCGGCACTGCAGCCTAAAAGAACGAACAGGGACTAGGGCACTGTATCCTGGAGGAGGAGTCCTTTGGACTCCAGGACAGATACAGTTAAAGCAATGGAAGTCATCAATCATGGTTAAAGGGCTCCTCAACTTATTTCAGTGTCTAGTAGAGGCTGTGGGGGGTAGTGGACATAGTGGACAATTGCTGCGGGGGATAGAAGCCTTTCATCCTAGTATTGTAAGTGTGCGACAAGAAGGAATTGGGGGGATCTGCGCAAACAGGATGTTTTGAATTTCCCACGGCTGGTAGAGAGATAGAAATTTAAACCCGATCGACTTAGAAGAAAGCCCCCCTCCCACCCCCCCTTACGTGTGTTAAAACCATAGAAAATGAGGGTTGGTAGGGACCTCAGGAGGTCATCGAGTCCAATCCCCTGCTGAAAGCAGGACCATCCCCAACTCGATCATCCCAACCAAGGCTTTGTCTACCCGGGTCTTAAAAACCTCCAAGGATGGAGACTCCACCACCTCTTTGGGTAGCCTGTTCCACTGTTTTACTACTCTCCTCCTGAGAAAACCACCTTGCCCTTCTCATCATTAGCCTGGCACTGGTTCGGCTTCTGGAAGCTGAGGAAGGATGCTCCTCACGCTTGCATTACAGGGAAACTTCAACGTGGTGGTGTATTTGTTTGTTTTTTTAGACTCCTAATTCCCAATAGGATAGCGGGTAGAGATCTGTCTGGGTGCACCGTCTTAGCCTCCTGCATTGCATGTGCTCAGCGGGCAACAAAAAAGTTCTCCCTGCTTCACACGGAAACAGAAGAAGGAAGATGCACCCATGTACCCTTCAGGTCTTTGTAGCTTAGGAAAACAAGATTACACAAGCAATGGAAGGGGGTGAAAAGCCGTCTGCACTGCCGCAGCTTTCAAGAAATCGCTTAACTTCTCTGCTCGTGGCTGGCCACCAGGCTCTCTCTCCTTCTGTTCTGTAGAAAGCTGTCCAAAGTTAGCAGGTTGAATTAAATCCCTGGGAAATAAAGGAAGGAAGAATGACAAAAAGCAACAAACAAACAAACACACTGCTCTACACCGAGGTTTTGAGCTGCTCTTTTATAAAGCCAGACTCCGAGCCTTTCAACACGCTGCTTCCAGGTTCAGTGGAGTCTGCACTTGGGATATTTTGCAAAGGACAAATGCGGTTTGTTCCTGGAGCTGTGGCCAGCCGAATAGAAAACACAGGGCCCCTGTCCTGTACCCCCCACCCCACTACCAATGCGCGCAAACACACACACACACTTTGCAAAGAAAACAGGAAAGGCTTTATTTTCTTAATAGAATTCCACTCGGATAAACTGAGTTTGGACCCAGATTTTTAGGGCCTAGAGGACCCTCTTCCCCCCCCTCCCCCCCCGTAACATAATACAGAGCGAGCCGAAGACATACAAGTGCCATGCACCCACAAGCAGAAGGCGTTTGCAAAGCAGGGAAATAACTTCCGCACTGATTTCTCAAATCAAACCTCAGCTGCTCTCTCCCTGTCTTGAGTTCAAGCCAAAGAGCAGTAGGTCTGCTGGGTGCTTATTTCAGACGCTATACGGTAACTGCAAGACTGGCAAGTTACACAAGTGCCAGGATAGGAATTATTTTAGCCTGAAGAAGGTTGTTCATGAACCAAGTCTTGGTTGCCTCTTGGGCAGACTGGCGTGAGTAAGACAAGCAGGAGTCGACCCTCCCGGCACATTGTTTTGAGGGGACTTTATACTGGTTAGGATGCTCTCAGTGTTTTCTTCCTATCTTTAGGAGAAGGGGTGGGGGATGGGATGAGGGGCTTGTTGGGTTATCATAATTCCTACTATTTTAGAATAAGTTTCTTGGGGAAGGACTTCTCTCATACCCATGCAACAGTGGGTGTGTTCATTTATTATTTTAATACGATAAGACTTTTAGACAGAGCCTATGGGGGGAAGGGGTGGGTTTTTCCCCCTCCTCTTTGTTTCTGGAATTGTTCTTCTTTCTAAGTACCAGCACAAACAAACAAACACACAAAAATTACTGGCAACAAGTTAAATCCCATTTGTGTCCCTCCCACCAAGCGTGGACTGTGCCTCGTGAAAAGACCTGAGTTTGTAGTTTTGCCTTGACATTAATTTGTCCAACAAAGCGAAGCGACTGCAGACAGACTCTCCGGGCAATGACAATGTAGAGAGGAAAAATATTGAAAGAAACAATTCTCCTGAGACATTTCTCTTTTGTGTGTTTTCTCCTGCCCACCTTTCAGATGGTGAGCGGGCTCACACGCTGGTTGTATTTCTTCGGGAGTTTTTTGGCAAACACTATTTATTTTTAATGCAGATCTAAACTCCAGGAAAACAATTAAAAGATGCTGCAGCTCCAGAAACTCAAGCAAATAAATAGCCCCCTTTGATTACTGACAAACATATTATCAACAAAGAAGATCTTATATAGTCTATGTTTGTCTCCAAACACCAGCAGTCATGGGGTAGTCTGAAGGTTTATGCCGAGGAGCTGGCCCATATTATACTGTATGCTGAGATGTCAATTTAGAAAAAAGACAATATTTCCTTTTGTTCCTCTAATGGATGTATGTGAGCTTCCTGATAGTATAGTAGACCCTTAATAAATAGATTAAAAATATAACCTTCTGTCACAAATGGACAGGACCGTGATAAGTAAAATGCAAATGGATGACTTGTATTAAAATACCCTGACTATAAATTCCTAGGAGATGCTCATCTATTTTAGGCCTGACCATTGCAAATAACATGTAAGCGATACATTTTCACAAACTTCAACAATTTGCAAATTCGGTTCAACTTTAGCTGCTGTGGTGGATACGTATTTTGTAGTATGAAATTTACCTTTGAAAATCCTGAAAATATGCGATAGCATATTACAAATCATGTTCTTTTTCGTATTAGAACTGTGACGCATTTGTTAAATTCAGTGTATGCTTCCTGGTATTATTGCAGAAACTCCTGGTCGAAATAACCGAGAGAGCTGTATAACCCTAGAAGTATTATTTCCATGTGCTAGAATCCATGCATCTATCTATCTATCTATCTATCTATCTATCTATCTATCTATCTATGCATGCATGCATCCATACATGTCTCCCTCCCTAAAGATATTAAAGCCACTCTTGGACCTGTAATCGTCAATAAAAAAAAGAACATATTAACAGTATACAGCTAATTGCTCTAATTGCTTGGAGGAATGTAATTGGCATTATATTTTTCTGTTGCACTGTGTCTATACCTATTCTCCCTTGATAAATATTAAAAAACTGAACTGCTTGTCTCGACATGTTCCTGTGTTTTGAAGCACAACAAAATCATCACAATAAAGTGATCAAACCTCATTATGCATGGAACATTTTTTTTGTGTTTGTGTACTGCCTTCTCGTGTCAGTTGAGCAGAGTGCCTTGGTCTATGCAGTCCTCTGGACTCGCAGATTTTTAAAAGCAAAGCTTTAAGTATTTAAGGCTGAAAAATATGATTTTCCACACTTCAAAAGGGACGAGGCTCTATTTATAAATGTTAGAGAAGGGTTCGTTACTTCAGGAACAACAAAACAGGAATAGAGCTGCAATTTTCAAGAAAATGGGATTCCAAAATATAGAAATAAAAAAAGTAGCAGAGACGATGTATAATTCAATCAAATTACAGAAAATTGCTTTAAAATCCAGAACAGTAGCGATCCATTATGTCTCTGTTTTATTAGTGACAAGTACAATTACTCTAAAATAAAGAACACTGGTGAATATATAATTGGCTGTAATCATGTTAGTGTTTGAATAAAAATGACGGGGACATTTAACACTTTGACAACAAAATGTTCAGAAACAAGTTATTTATTCAAACAGTTTTTTATTTGCATCCACGTGAAGGAGAAACACACTTTTGCTTACGAGAAATCAATGACTTTTTCCTTGCAATAAATAAATATCTAAAAAGGAATATTAATTATTTTACAACCCCAACGCTTATTACAGCCTCCTAAGTATAACTCCATTATTATTGATTACTCAGTACCCAAAGGACGCCATCTACAGGAAAAGGGCTTTATGCTCAGAACAAATTTAATCGCTGATGATTTCACAAAAAAACAAAGTTAATAGTCCTCTCTTAAATCCTATTCCGATTATACCGGGAACAACGATCACAATATTTGCTTTGTAATTGCCTCTCGCGATTCAGTGGGTTAACAGCTGACATGATCTAGAATACTTACACAAGGCCTTTTATTTCTGCGTGAGATAGGAAGTGGGGAAAAAAAACGTGAAGAGATGCTTTTGTCTCCTTAAATCAAACTTTTTCCTTTTTCTCTAAGGGTTATTCGGCCGCTCGCTGGAAATGCAGGTCACTCTGCCTAGTTCTCTGCGCTAAAGCATGGAGGTGGGATTTCTCCCAGGAAAACAGGGAAGCAAAGGGATTGAAGGCAGCTTGTTCACTGACCGGGTCATTACACAACTCGTATTTCTTTACCTTTAATTCCATCCGCTTTTTCTCTGATAATATAAAAATAAACACCAATCACCCCGGGAACATACCGATCTGATCAGACAGTAAACGCTGCTCAGTCCTGCCGGCACGACTCAGCTGTGTCTGCTCAGTTTCGAGCCCTTGCTGAGAAACCCAGCGAAGGGAGCCAGGGCTGCTTAATATTTTGACCAGACAAATAAACCCATGGAGTTAGCTTGCAAAGCAAGACCTCGGTTATATGACCCAAACAGCCTCCCTCCAACGCACTGTGGGACTTTAAGCAAACTTCCCCGAGTTTCCAAATTCTGATGTGTCTCCCAGTTCAGACATGCACTCGGTTTATTTATTTTTCTGCTTTGACATTCATTTCGCTTCTTTGGAGAGAGCCTTATTAAAGGAAGGAGTCTACGTGGCCGCTGCAAGCGGCAAATCAATCCCTTCATTGGCAACATGGCATCAGCATTGCTTTTAGGGGGAGCACCTCCTTGGCCAGGTTGGGTCTGTCCGTGAGATTCAGGCGGGTGTGGATGTATTCAGGTATACACTGCAGAGTCAAGAAGCAACCAGCAAAGTTGGGGAAATCACTGGTGGCTTCCACCCTGATTTGAGCCTAATTCGAAACTTTGGCGACAAGCGTCTAGAAACGTTCCTCCGCGAGGGTGATTATTCGTAGAGCTCAAATATTGATGCCAACAGTGCTTTTAACTTCTGTTTCTGTCCCCTCCATTGTTTGCTCCCTGGGCAATGCCAACTCGCTCGCCTCGCTATATTTGCCCTTTTACACCCAATAACAGCTGCACAAGGGCGGCTGCTCCCCAGCAAACGCGGGGCCACCTCCCAAAGAGCCTCTGATGCCCTCCTTTCTTTTCTGCGATAAGCCAGAGCAGTGCCTTCCTATTTGCACTAACAGGTCCCTCGTTGCTTGTCTGCATTTTATTAAACCGCAGATGTTAGGCGTTTTCTACGTGTTTAGGCTGCTAATGTCGACCACTTAACACAACAAAAATGCTCATCTTTGGAGGCTTTCCCGGGCCAGCCGTGGGGCTGGGCACCGCTTCCTTCAGTCGCAGGACACGACCTCTTGGCGTGGGCACAGGGGGAGGTGGGCGAGGGCAAAGCTAACTACTTTTTTGTGTTTTTTTCCTCCTTTGTGGGGACCCTCCCTGGATGCCAAGCAGGCCAGTTGGTGCGTGAAGGTTTCCCCCAGCTGCAGCACAGATCTGAGCCCCTCCATAAAGAGAGGCTGCGTGTAGAGAGGGAGCCAAGCTGGCTCTCTAGTGGCCAACCTTTGGCCTTGGCAAACGCTTATTTAAAAAACCTTGCTGGGTCTCCATTTTCCTCCCCAGATTTCTGGTCCCTGCTCTTGACTGACCCTATGCGGGGACTGCTGCAGGCTTCTGCCCTGGCCATTCATTCAACGTGGAAGGCATACGAAGACCCTCTCCCATTGCTCCCCCCCGCATCAAAACCTCTGCTTCTAAAGGACAGGGACCAAGCTCCAAGAAGAGCATCGGAGGAGCCCCTGCTCCCCAAGGGAAGCCTTGCCGTGTGTCCCACGCAGGGATCAACGTCCCCGTTACAAGCCGAGTGCCTGCGCCCTGGGGAGGGAGCTCCTCCAAACTTTCCCGCGAGCTCTCGGCGCTCGGCGGGGCGCACAAGCCGATCTGAACTGCGCCAGCGACATCTAGTGACGAAGAGGCGCAACTGCAGGTCCCCGCTGCCCGCCCCGCAGCCGCAAGGGCCGCACTCCGCCTTTCTTTGCGAAGTGCAGCTACGAGGTACGGAGCCAGGTCCTGCCCGGGCACTAGGCAGGCTTGGCACCCCCTAGCTGAAGCGACCCGGTAGGGAAATCCAGCAACGCGCCTTTTGCAGAGCGAATATAAACTTTTATTTACTCACAAGGCTTCCCCTCGGCTTTCCCCAAGATTTAACACGCCCCCCCCACTTAAAACAAAGTTTTCAGAACAAGCAAAACTGATTGTCAAGCCTACCTCGGGATCTGTAGTATTTATTTATGTTCCTTACTCGTCTTGGGGTCTTTTGGCATGACCTCTTGATGCAATCAAAGCACCGGGAAGGAAAGGCTAGACACAGACCTCCAGCTCCCCCTTTCCCCCTTTCCCCATGGCAGAAGTGAATGGAAACAAAGAAGGAATACAGCTGTCGGGTCACCTGAGTGCCCAGCTCGGAGAACTAACTGGTGGCATCACTGTAACTCCTGCACTCCCTCCGCACCAGCCACTTCCCGCTACTTGGAGAGGGACCCCCCCCCCCAGCCAAACCAACATGCATTTGGACACGCTTTGCCCTCAGTGAAACCATACTATTTAAGTCTTAATGTCAGCTCTCATTAACAACTCTAGCCATCTTTTCCCCGAGGCAGACCTTATCTGGTCTATCGATTTAATGGCAAACAAAACCCCCAAGCACTTTTTTTTTTTATTCCACTATTATAAGCTCACTGCAAGGAATTTGGCAGGCTCAGTTATGGGGCTGGAAAGTATTTCCCCAGGCGACGACACTTTCCCCTATATATTATGTATACACTGCCTTCCTCTGCCAAGGGCAAGTCAAGAAACTTAGCATCTGTCCAGTCCTTTCTCATGAGGAGACGTGGCAATACACAGCAAAAAAATAATAATAATAATAAAAAAAAAAGCGGGGGGGAGGGTGGCGTGCTTTCAATGAGCCTTGGATAACACAAAGGAGAGAGGAGTCCGGAGAGGTAGGTATTGGCGTGCTCAGACAAACTCAGCAGCTCAAGGGAACAAGGGAGGCGGCAATAGGGGGATGCAGCTAAGTTTAGGGGCTTTTTCTGCACCAGGTAACGTGCCACTCAGCTGCTAGACCCGCAGCATCCAGGGGACTCTGAAGCCAGAGAGGAGACCGCTCGTAGGGGCTGGCAAGGTGGGAAGGAGACCTAGCTTTGAAAGGCAATGCAACCATTGCAATAACAGCAGGGAAACTTTTCCACCCTTCGACTCAGCTTCATAGAGGGCTGGGTGTGGGACCACCACCAGAAGCTGGGGAATAAGGGAGTGGGGTAAAGGAAAGACCTAAGGGCTTGGTTGTATTTTTATTGGCAGGTCTGAAAGAACCAAGATTTGACCAGCACCTGTTAACTTGACCAGATGAAGAATGAATAAATAATCATGTCACCCCTAAGCCAAATGATTTTGGCTTTCAAATATAAACCTTTAACCCCCAACCCTGATCGTACGAAGGAGCGCAGCGCAGAGCAATCCCCGATTGCAACAATGCTGGGTTTAGATTTGCTTTCAGTGCGCCGGCTGCAGCTGAAGGGCCCTATCCTGAAGGGGGTGGCACTGTGGAGCGGAAGCAGAGCAGAATGGGGCCCAAAGCTTGCAACTCTGAAGCCAGGGCTGCCTTTCAGACCCGCACGCCAACGAGCCCCCGCACCCTCCAGCCTGCACTGAGGCTGCCTCTGTACCTTTCCCCTGCAACACCCGCCGGCAGCGTTTGAATTCCAGCTTCAAAGGGAACCTGCAATTATGATTTCCCCCCCGCACAGTCTCTTGTTTGAAGCGTTCTGGGAGGAAGGTTATTTGGATCCCGAGTGAAACCAAACAGGGGGAGAAAAAAAAAAAAGAATCAAACCCTTCCATTTGCTATTTACAAAACTCATTGTCATGCTGCACTCAGTTCCCTCTCCTCTCTGTCTGTCTATCTAGGGGAAATAAATGTGGGGAAGTGACTGAACCAAAGACAAAGCCGCTGCAGCTGTATTTGAGTTTCTCAAACACTGTCAAACGTGCCTCTCTCTCATTATTATCGTGGTTGTTGTTATATTATGATCATCATACCTAATGCGAACATATTCCACTTGGCTGCAGACAGACCTAGCTGCAATGCAGAAAGCTCACGGATTCCTTTAGCAAGAAGCCAAGGGCTCCTATTTCTCTCTGCTTGGAGCCCTTGGCAGCTAACTCTGGTAAAAGCTGAGACGTGTAATTTGATTTTTCTCTCCAGTTCCCCTCCCTCCACCCCCTGGTCCCCACTTCCCCGAGCAGCAGGTAGATTTTTCTGTCTAATATCCCAGCTGATAAACTTTCTATATTGGCAGCCTGGTGCTGCAGCCATGGATACAGGCAAATATTGTGGAACCACTGATAACTCAAGAGGGGTCCCATTTGGCTTGTCGAATGGGAGGGAATCACAATAATTTCTTTTGTGTTCCTCGGAGGGAGGATGCTAAGAGTCGGGGAAAGTATGTCTGATCTCACCAGGGCTGATGCGGTTGCGACAAAAGGGAATAAAGGCAGAGGACCATCGGGGACGGGGACATACCCATAATATAATATAGGCACGGCAATATTTTAGAAACGGCCTTACATGCCTGCCTGTTGGCAGTGCACCACAGGACGAATCACGCTGGCCTTTCCCCCCAAGAGCATCCCCTTGGGAGCCGGATTCAGTACCAAGGGACCTTCTTGCCTCCCCCAGTGACTGGGGGCCGTGATTGAGTGAAGACTGCGTGGTGGATAAGTGGATTTAAAACGCGCCAGAGCCTACAAATTGCAAGGGTCGGGGTCAGAGATGTGGGTGGTATCGGTTGGTTACTGGGAAACCTTTTTTTTTAAAAAAATTGATTTTTATTGTTTTTGGCTTTCAGTACTAGTGGGATAGTGAGAGCCACATGGAAAGCACTCCACACAAAGGACGCTTGCGCCTCTGAGGCCAGTCCTAAGGTGATGCTAATTTCCCCCCTTCTGCCTCTAACTAGCCAGCAGGTTAGAGTCGGGTGCAGGGAGCCCCTTCCCCTGGCTGGCAGAGGGGGGACCCCGAGCCTTGTCAGGTCTACTCAGGAGACCTCCAGCGCCCAGGACCTCCAGCTGGCTGAGATGAACCCACAGCACAGCTCCTGCCCAACGTGTCTCGGGTCTTCTATGGGAGGAGGATCCAAATGCTCCAAGGAGACCTCCTTGCTCCCCTGCTGCCCCTGACATTTCCGACAGGCTGGTGGCTGGCCCCAGGCCCCCCAGGGCACACGCAAGTCAGGGCTCTCCGCTCTTGCCCGAGCCCTGCTTTCCTGGAGGCACCATCTCCGACCCAGCTCGTCCTTTAGGCGACGTGTCCTCGGCGTGTGCGACACACCTGCCTTTCCCCATCGGGGCCGTCGTTGTCCGGCTTCCCGGCCCCCCCAGCCCCGCACGCAGTGCCCAGGAGGGGGATCCTGTCCTTCCTCCCCCCAGGGCAGGTCCTTCCTTGCGGCCCCAGCCTGCTTGCCAGGCACTCGCCATTTCTCTCCCGTCCCTGCCCTTCTTTTCGTTGCAATCCGCTCTGGATCCAGCGGGCAGGACAAGGCGGGAGCAGGTCTGAGCAGCATCCTTGCTCTGATTGCAGTACAGAGGGCTGCGAGCCAGAGCAGGCATTTTCCTGCTCCCCGCATTTCGGCCGTATCTTCTGATCTCTGCAGCCAGGGTCCCAACAACACAGATCACTGAACTTAACGAAAACCGCCTCTTCCGCGTGCTCTTTCAGCCCCATGTCTCGCCTGATCCCCTCGCGCGTGTTTCTTAGGTGTGGCATTCATTTAAAGCAAGGGAAGAGCTCCACGGGTTAATAGCTAAATAGCACCCACGACCCGGGAGCGTCGCAATAAGCACCGGTTCCTTGTCTGACTGCTTGAAGAAATGAGCAGAGTGCTTCAAAGTGGGAGGCGAAGCAGCGGGGGGAATGGGAGCACTGGGAGTCGGCACAGGACGGGGATTGAATGCAGGACCGGGGGCTTCGTGCTCTCCCACCCACCCAGCCGGTTGTTCCCAGACCTGCGCTCCCAGTCCCAGCGCAGAGCCCCTTTTAACCTCCCCTGCCCTGCATTTGTCTGCCTGAACGCTTGTTAGCTTCACTGATTTGTTAGACACAGCCCGACAGAGAATACCGAGGGGGTCAGAGGGATACAAGGCACGTTGGGATTTCACAGGGATGATAATAAGGCTCTTACATTCATGCACCAGGGTCACCTCGAGATTGGGATGGGGGAAATCACAAAGGACACAATTCTTTGTGTCAGAGATTGCCACTAGAATAACACAGAGTGCCAAGGTAACACTTTCTCACCGCAGTCCCCTTTCAATTGGTTGATCCCCCCCTTTCAGATTTTATTTTCACTAAAGCCATTGTGTCCCTCGGTGTCACAGGTTAAGAAACTGGTCACAGCGTTTCTGATGTTGGCAACAGCAGAGGGATGAAAAAGTGACCCCAGGCAGAGGAAAGATTCCCAGCAAATACAGCAAGCTTGATAGCAAACTCCCTTTTAAAAAGAAATCGATTATTACACGGAGGCAGTACCAAAGAAACAGCTTTCAACTATTTTAAAATGAATACTCTGAAACAGGGGCTAATGCCAACTGCTAAGCACAAGTCCAGGGTTGGGTTTCAGTTTGCAGAAAAAAAAAATGATTAGATCTTTGCAATGGGAGTGGAACATTTTCTACATCTGTGAGAATTTGGAAGAGGCTGTGTCTAAAAGGCAGCCAATAATGCTGCAGGAACCATTTTTGAGTCCAAATCCTTTTTCATCCTCCTCCTTCCCCCCAAGTTAAAATCCTGCACTTCTACTTTAAATGGAAAAGTGCAGAAGAGTTCTGGAAAGTTTCGCTCTATCAGGGAGGAAGCTGGGGAAGAAAAAAAACCCAAACAGGTTCAGGCATATGACACTTTTGGAAAGATAGTTCTCCAATAGACTGTAAAACCTTTATGAACATCTGCTCCCTAATACTAAGGCTCATTTCTTTCCCATATGTTAGCATCCTTTATGGTTTACACCATCTATTTGTCTAGTTTTTTTCAGGATCCATAGGCTATTAGGGTATCTGTCTAACTTTCTTTTCATGTTCTGAAATGCTAGGAAAAGCAATAACAGCTACAATCAGAGTCTTTAAAACTGTTTCTCATTTGCAGGAATTGGCCTCTCCATGTTATTTTATCGGGTTCTGTTCAGCTGATGCAAGGGACACAGCTTCAGAGTAAACTAACAGAAGGTGTTTTGTTTAAACATCACTAGTTCTTAACAAGGCCCTGCATATGCATAATATGGCCCATCATCTCCTCCCTTCCTAATGCAAATAACACGATTTCACTTTTTTCCCCCTTGCAGACAGGCAACATAATGTATATGAAAAGACTGAGGTGAAGCCTAGACATATCTGAAGTTCCATCAATTAATGAGGAAGGCTTAATTAAGAGACCTATTACCCTGCCTACACCTTTCCTTCCCTTCCTCCCTCCCCCTTTTTTCCACCAGAAAACAAATGATGAGAGGAAAGTAGAGGATACAATTCTGCAAGATTTGGTGTCAGAACCCTGCAAGCCCTGGTGACTATAAACGCTGAATGGAAAGATTCAGATAGATCTGTAGGGAGGATTCCATCCTCTGCACAGCTGCACCATTCTTGTTCTTTGGCAGCACAGCTTCAGGGCTCAAGCATCAAGTACTATAATTAGGTTACTTACTTTATTTGGCCGGACTAGCCGAACAGCTCCACTGCTTGTCCTACCTTCCTCATAGCCACTGGATCCAGGTCAGTAGGCTGGGTTAAGTATCTTGGTACCAATATTTTTATCTTCTCAGGCAGTAGACTATAAGAGAATCATAGCAATGGCAATGGCAAGAAAGCTACTTAGCACCCCTGAACATGAGACCAGCAGGAGGAAGAACATGAAGACTCTACAGAACCATAACTCAGTGGCTGGTTTGGTCTACCTAAGTGTAGGATTAGTTCTAGGCAAGTGATACCCACCTCTAACAGTCATATCTAAAGTTACTACATGTTGCTTTTAATCAGTTAGCTGGTTAATACTCCTTTGAGGAAGTCAGGAAAGTTTAGCAGTTGTAAAGATTTTAACTGTGCATTACTTTATTTCATCCAAGTGAACTGTTTTAGTTGAGGGATTGGCACTGCTTTGTGCAAGCCATTTGAAAACTACTAGGAAGTTTCATCTATGTAAGACGAATCATTTCATGGATAGCCTTCATAACCAAATGGAATAATAACCATTTTCTTTGTATTCTTAAAATCTTTTTAACATAGATTTTGAAATCCCATTTATACAGCCTCACAGTAATGCTGGAATTCTACAGTGTTGTAGGCCATACACCCATGCCCTGTGACTGTCCCTCCAACTTTTTTTCCCCCCGTGTGGCACAAATTCTACCTTTGGTGATGCCTGTTATCTTGGTGATATGACAAATGCTACAGGCTATGAAATGGGACCCCTCAGCTCAACAGATGCTGTACCCATTTTGAGATAACATCTCTATGAATTAAAAATCTCTTTGTAAGACTAATCATGAGGAATAAAGTCTTGGCTCCACTGAAGTCAATGCTGAAGCATCTGTTAATGTCATATGGGGCCATCATTTCATCCCAGATGTGCACATGCTCATCATTCAACCAATAGTTAGCCCCAGGGATGATCCTTTCTTTAGACAGGTAGTTTTACTTGAAGGGAGCTCACTAGGTTTATAAGACACAGACTAAGCTCCTTAGCAAGTCTGTAGTTACTCAGGGACAGTACTTAGCTTGGAGCAACATTAGAACAATCTGGCCTGGATATGTTCAATCCATAGTACAGCTTCAATGATGACTAAGTCTGTTCCTTGGTTTCCCATCAATATTCTCAGCTGAAAACATATGTAAAACAAAACAACTCATATTATCTTTTAATTGAATTCCTCTGGCTAAACAAATCATTGCACTTGAAAGAATCCGAGTGTATTTTTAACAGTTCTGGTGGTACCTTTGGTACAAAAAGATGGGAACGCTCATTTAACTCTGATCAAAAAAGAGATCAAACACCTGGCATGTCAGTACTCTCCTGAAACCTGTGAAACAATTCTGGTTCTTAATTACCTTGCCACATTGAGGCCTTTGAAAATGATTCAACAAGTGCTTAATGGGTTGACTCTGTGAATTCAGAAAAAAATAGAAAGGAAACACTAGTGCTTAAAGGAAGACGTGGACTGATTAACACAAGTATCAATTTCTGGCTCTACTATTGCAGTTAACATGCACCATCTTAAAAACACTCCTCTATGTATTTCAAGACATTTCTTAAGTACCAGGTCATGAATGCTATACTAGTGTGCATGGTGCTTTGGAAAACTTCTGTGATTATAATAATATTACTGCACCTACATCAGCGTTGCCCTTCCTGCCTTCACATTGCTTTTTTGATGCTCTCTCTTGCCATGTCACATTATAACTATAAAAATTCTTGGTTCAAAACATACACTACCTGTTCTGAATGCCCACTCTGATATCAGCAGGAACAGTATTTGAAATGATTTGCTGGAAGCTAGCTTCCATTGAATAGCTGCTTCCCTACTCACATTACAAGATAGAAAAGAATCTGATGTGTATCTTTAAGTGCATATTTTTTCATTAAGAACCTTAAGAGCCCAAATGGAAGGTGCCATAAAAATACATCTTTTCCTTTATAACAAATTCTGCTGAGTTTTTTCTGTTGTGACCAAGATATAGTTATTTGCTTTCAAGTGTGCTAAGTTCTTACTCCCGAGAGGTCTTTTTAAAGCATGTACATTGAATAGTTATCTAACAATGCTGATATTTTGATGCTGTCTGGAACTATTGACTAGTCTACCATTTCTTTATTGCATATAGCACAGGGAAACATGCAAAATATTTCATCTGCAGCCCCTATAAGGACACAACTTTAGTCCAGAGTGGACTACTATTCAGGGCCTAAAGGAGTTTCTGATATACCTTTAACTTACTGAGAGGTCTGGATGGACCTTAGGTCTAGCAACACAGAGGCTAAAGAACATTTATTTGCATCCCATGGCAGAGTAGGTGAGTAGGGCTGGTCTATGACAGCCAGGAAATGAGTGGAGGATTGCCTCTACCCACTTTCCCTACCCTCAAGTTTGAAGTGTTGAACAGTGAAAAGTTTAACCTTTTGGCACGAACTCCCAGCCAGTTCTGAAACAAGAGGAAAGCAAGGCTTGGGAGTGATGTTGGTACAACCCAACAAAGGACCTTTCTTACTATGCACCCTTTGACTATATCCAATGCTGACAGCATTTTCAGTTTCACCATAATCTAATGCTGGAGGCATTTTTGATACAGGTTTGATAACATTACCCCAGGCCAACCCAAAGCTTAAGAACCCCCGCAAAAAGAACCCCAAATGGATTTTTAAAAATCAAATAATTTCTAAGCTGATATTATGATTTTTTGTGGGACTGATTTATGGCTTTTCAATATTTTGGGCTGTCACTTCTGTACCTTCTGAACTAGTGGTTTTCAGACTGTGTTCCACAGACCCCTAGAGGTCTTCCTCAGGCTACGTCTAAGGGGTCTGTGAAAGATTACTATGATCTATTAAAAGTATGTGAATACCCACACCTACAATTCAAAGGGGTCCGCATCTTCGTTCAAAATTTCCAAAAGGGTCCATATTTCCATTCTAAACTTTTTAGGGATCCACATGAAAAAAAGAAAATCCACATGAAAATTGAAAACCACTGTTCTAAGCCAAAACTATAAAGCACTGTCTTGAAAAGGACTTCTTGGAATTTGTGTCTGGAGGTTGCTGAGCTGTATTTACCTTATCTCATCTAAAAACAATACTGTGTAAGATGAGTTTTAATTTTTTTAACAGTTGTTCCAAAATGGGCAGTGTGTGTATCTGTCTGTCTATCAGAAACTGGTTTGAGAGCTGGCTCTGCTGATGCGTGCCCTCCATCTATTTCGGTTCCTGGTCCAGGGATGTGTCTCCTTGAACTCAGACACTTCACCTTGCAGCAGAATGTGGCCCAGTCTGTATCATGCTGGGCTATCAAAAGGGGCACTTTGTACAGTGGAAAATGGCTGGCTAGTCCTAACATGTGGCTGGAAGAAGAGTGTAGGGGGAAGGGGGTGGTTCAATCTCTGGTTGTAATGGTAGTGTTTTACTGATGAAAGCCTCCATACCCCAGGACACTGGGGGCTATGCACCCTTACACTTATACTTTTAGATTTTAACATTTTTATAATAAAGTTTTCAAAGTCTATCTTTTTACCACCCACATTCCTTTCTTTACTGCACTGGATGTGGACTGTGTACATTTTCTCTGTTCCATACCAGACAGCCTATGGGAGCATAATCTGCCTGGCCAGTTTCCTGCTGCGCCAAGCCAGGAGGATAACCCTAAAAAGCTGCAGCAACTCACTCTCTGGGACTGGCTCTGATGACACCCTCAGCCTCTTTGGGTTCCTGGTCTGGGCGTATCTCTCCTTTGGGTCCAGGCACTTTGCCCTGCAACAGAACATAGATGAATTTGTGTCATGCTGGGCCACTGAGGGGGTACTCTGTATGCTGGAAAATGGCCAGCTACTTCAAAAAGTGTGACTATGTGGATGGCATTGAAGGAATGGGGGGAAGGTTTGAGTTCTGATTATGATGCAAGATTAATTGATGAATACTTTCATGTCTAGCCCCTTTTGGGGCTATATATCCTTTTTGCCTTTTTGTTTTTAAGATTTTTATTCTGAAGACCTAAAAAGTCAAAATTTCTCCCTCTGTCTGCCTCTTTCTTGTTTAAGCCAATTAGTTTTATTTTAATTTAAAAAACCAAGATTTTATTTTAATTATTTCCTGTGAATGTAGTGCTGTAACAGTGCCAGACTAGGCTCGTAGAACCTGATGTCCTCTAATTACTCACAAATCAAATGTTGCCGTGACAATGCAGACTTATAGCCTCCAGTTTTAGAAGACTGACAGTAGTGGCACCTGACTTGATGGCAACTGGCTTGGTAGGCATAAGAGGGAGAGAGAATTGACAGCAAGCTGGGATAGCACATATGCCCCTCAGAGACCACAGTGAGGCCTGTCACACAGCTATCTCATTCCAACAAGGCAAAAATGAAGTAAATCACAGTTGCAGGGAACTGATTTTGCAATAGTTTTTATTAGCTATTTGTTGTGAATGAGATTTTCATATTCAGTCAGTGAAATTATTTTTGAATGCAGCAAGTGGTGAGGAAAAGAGAGGGGTGAAAATAAACTCAGGAAAATTATAAACGCTTGGGATCAGGGATGCTCTTTGCATTAAATTTCTGTTTGGTATTTGCACAATCAGACTTCAGTGCATGACTGAGATGTTTAGATGCCTAAAAACAACAGATAGCAGTATTTTCTCCCAAGTTCTTATATGCCTGGAGGGGAAATGCATAATCACTCTATACAAATATTTTTTTTAAATTAGTTTCTGAAAGTTTTGCTCAGCTTCCTTCCTTCTAACACTTTGCAGAATGCAGGTGCTGTGTAGTCCATTTTATTAGTGTGTTTCCTTTGTTATGTTTTGATTTCTTTGTGGAAATAACAGAAAAGAAAGACATACCTATAAAGGGAGAGGAGGTTTCTTAATGAATTAGAAGCAAAAGTCCCATTGAAAGTAAGTGGAGCTTTGTTAGAAATAAATGGAGACTGGGGTCCTAACTCATGTAAGTCCTTTAGAAAATCCCACCCAGGATGTTTTCTCTTTTCATAGTGTTTTAAAGCGTACACTTTGGACATCGCTCTTGAAAGCCTGATAACATAACATGTGTGGGTCTTTATTAGCCAGGAAAATGTCAGAATCATAACTCGACTACCTAAATTGTTCTCTTCTTTAAATTTGACTCGAGCCCAGGAGTTTAAGTCAAATTCAGTATTAAAAGTGTAATGTTTGTCAACCATCCCTAAAGGAAAATACCTTTAGTTTAGGGTATTCACTGTTGATAACCTTCATTGTTATCAGAGGAAAAGCTACCAGTATTTTTTCTGAAGAAAGATTTAAAAAGATAGCTTGGTTAAACAATGTTAAAAAAAAAACGTGGCAACTATTTACACATACTTAGACGCATGCAAACCCATATAAGGGAGCAATATTTGAAGGTGCACAACTGGACATATACTACAGGTATAATGAAATGCAATTAAGAAAAGGAAGATGTAGCTGGATTGCCTAGTGGAATCTACCAGACTCTGGAATACTTTACACAGTTTAATAGTGAAAGATTTATCACTTGGGGAATTTAAAACTACATTGAACAAATGACAAGAAAATGTGCTGTAGGAGACAATGTGACTTCAGAGGGCATAGCATGGGTATTTGAATAGCACTTGACATCTCTAGTTTATGTGTTTCTACATAACGGCAAAGATTATTTGCTGCTCCTGGCATGACTGCAGCGAGATAATGAGAACTGTGTATGTTATGTGTGGAGGCTGCATAGCTTACTCGCAGGATTTCAAGGCCACTGAGTCATCTGCTATGAAAACAGATGAGCCTGGTTCTTTGAGAACCTTCTGTTAGGACAACAATCTGCATGCTTCTCAGATTCTCCAACTCATGTAGGTTGTATTCCAGCTGCTGAATCTTGTGTTCCAAAGCCCCTGACTATCTCCAAGGAAAATATAGATATTTGTCCTTTACAGATTGTTCCTTAAGAAGATGTATCCTTGGAGATTGGAACGCAGTGACGGAGCAGTTGAAATGTCTGGGTTATGGCTCCAGGGATGAGTTCAACACCTCCTCTGGATTTGTGCCCAAAACTCCCTCTTATTTGCCAATCTATAAATGGGCACCTGGTATTTTGTCTGGGGAGTGAAAAGCAGCAGGATGGGATGCTAGCCATGTTGCTTCCCTGGCTCCTGTTGGCCGCAGAAATAGGTGTGCTTTAACCATGCTAGCCCAATGGGCCAAGCTTGGGTGGTCCGTTCACCTTGAAGTACATCCAGAGCTACCAGTCTGTATATATTTCAGGAAATTAAAAAAAAAAAAATCATGATTAAAAAAAGCATCGCTCTTGGAAAGGGTGCTGGGAGAATTGTTCTAAATAATATGCAGTAAAATATAGCTGCTAATATCAAACATGCAACATATCTAAAAACTCATTACTTTATCTTAATTAAATGATATTTTGATAATATTGAAGTGAAGACTGCAGTTCCCTAATGGAAGAGTTGGTGGTTGGATCTGGTAATGTTTAGTTGAACAAGGGACAACCTGCTAAGATCTTACTGAGATTTTCAGAGTAGGAAAAGTATATGTGCATTGTCTATAATTCCACTGGTAAAGAACAAGATTATATAGACAGGTAGGCTGCATCCAGACACATTGTCACAGCACACGACCATGCATGTTCACTTCGTTGTGGGACAAACTGTCTTGCAACATGCAAACTGCCCTTGCCCAGTTCCTCCTGGCTCTTCAGCCAGGAAAAGCAGTCTTACCTGGTGGCTTGGAGCAGCAGGGTACAGGTTGGCCAGCATAGAGGCCTGGCTGGCAGCCAGACTGTTGCTCTGCTTGGCCCAGCCTCCATGTGTGCCAGTGTATGCTTGTAGGGCATGTGTTGTGCTCCTTTTTTCTCTGTTTTTTTGTTTTTTTGGTTTTTTTGGGGGAAGGGGGATTGCTACTGGGAAATCCTGGTAGCAAATTTTGTCCCTACACTGCAATTTGCAGACCAGGGCACATTTGCCATGTGCAATTTGTGGCATCACAAGGAAGTTTGTGGAATTGCAAACTGCACATGCCTGCACATGGGTACCCGCTCATAGGATGTAAATAGAATTTTCAACCAGCACTTCTGTATCCTTAAGTTGTTGGACTATATAATGGCATATTTTCACACTATTGCCCAACAGAAGTAATATGACCACTTTTACAAAGGATCCAGTGTGAGATATGGAAATACAATTTAGAGTTCTGCTGTTGATTTAAATAGACACACATTCTCACCCAGTGAAAGATCTTTAGACCCTGGATAGATTCTTCATTTGATTTTGGTCCATTTGCACCCTCTGAGTGTGCCAAGAAGACATATAGATCTGATCAGGTTTTAATTCTCTATAGGAGAAGAACTCTTCACTGTCCCAGAGCTAACATAACTTGCCTTATGCCAGGGGTGAGCAATTATTTCAGGTGGAGGGCTGCTTACCAAGTTTTGGCAAGCTGTCATGGGCCGCATATGTAGCCACATCCCTTGACAGGTGACTCGCCCCCTGGTTGCCATCTTGGGACCAAAGTTCTGCCCCCCTACCCCCTACCTTTGCCACCAGAAGTCCTTCTTCTTGCCCCTGGAAATACTCCTTTCAACAAGCAGTTTAGCCATCTCAGAAGTAGAAAAATACCAAATTATATTCTAAAAATCGAACATCTACAGCATTCATTAATTTGATTTCAAAAAATATTTTTGTCCTGATTTACGTGTGTTTGTGTAGTGTACATAGAAGTGATTGCACAATAGCTTACAATGAACTCTTACTCTTGTATATTGTAGGGTGTGGGGGCAGGTATAGCTTTGTGGGGGGCTGTGTGTGGGGGGAAGGGTGGCTGGGGTGTGTGAGGCGATGCGGGGGTGGGGTTCTGTGTGTACGTCAGTGCGAAGGGGGTTGTGGGTGCATGTGTATAGTGGAGTGCGCATAGGGACTCACCCTATGAACACACACACGTACACTCTCCCTCCATCCCTCCCTCCCTCATTGCACACACACACATTCTGTGCCTCCCTCACTACACATACACACACTGTACTTTTATCACTACACACACACACTCTGTACTTCCCTCACTACACTCACTCTCTCTCTCTCTCTCTCACCTTCCCTCATTGCTATCTCTGCCTGTCTCTCCCCCTCCCTCATTTCAAACACACACACACACACACACACACACACACACCTCCCTCCTGCTCCTGGCCCCAGGGTACCAGCACGGCTCTGTCCTCCCGCGGTCTGGCTATGTTACTGGGGCCCACGTGGTGGTGGAAGCCAGCTGGCCTGCAGGGAAACAGTGAAAACAGCCTCAAGTAGAGGCCTCCAGGT
The DNA here is from genome assembly GCF_001723895.1 of Crocodylus porosus. Lineage (NCBI taxonomy): Eukaryota > Metazoa > Chordata > Crocodylia > Crocodylidae > Crocodylus > Crocodylus porosus. Next base: position 66,204,590 of record NW_017728947.1, on the reverse strand, counting down.
GGGCAGGGCAGGGGTGGTAGGTGCCTGAGGGTGGGGCAGGGCTAGGTCAGCCTTGGTGCTGGGTCCCTCTGGCTTCCCCTGGGTCCTACTGCCCCTGATTCCTGTCACCTTTGACAGGCAGCCAGGAGCAGATAAATATTAATTTTCTAAACTTTTTAGGTACCCTGTGGGCTGGATAGAATGGCCTGGCAGGCTGGATGCAGCCCGTGGGCTGTGTTTTGCCTGCCCCTGCCTTATGCCACCCTGCAACTCATTCTCAGAATAAATGGTATGTTGTTGATGTGGCCAGATTATAATGCTCTCTGGTTATGCTCAGTTTCACACATGGCCTCTTTGAAAATGTAGCCAGCTATCATCAGAGCAACAGATAAGTTTCTCTAGCCTGTGTTTGGGCTCAGGGGGCATAAATGTGTTCCCTTTTCTGCTGTGCTGAGCAGTAGCTCACTGAAGCAGAGAACTTGGGTCTCTATATTTAATTCCAAGCACAATTCCTTATTGCATAGTTTGTTTTTCCATCACAAATAAGGGTCAATCAACATTTTCAAATAACTCATAACTGTATCAGTTTTTATTAGAACTTGTCTCTCCAACGTTTATATGACTGTCCAAGAAAATCTACCCAAGATAATAGCAGGAATAAATTGACAAAAGAATAGCAATTTCTTTAATCAAGGGAACATGATGATTAAATCAAAAGCTTTAGATAGTTCTATGGATATCATCAATGTTCTTTTGTCTATTAATAACGATTTATCGTTGGTGAATTTTAAAAAGGCAGTTGCTATAGAGTGAAAATGCCTACATCTAGATTGGAGAAAGGTCAGAACAGTATTCTTTTTAATTAAATCCATTAACTGTACTGTAGACAGTTTTTCAAGTGATTTGGATTAAAATATATTACTGAAATAGGGCAATGCTTACAAAGAAAGATGCTCAAATCCTTTAATTTCTGAACATGTAAGTATGCTTTCCCAGACTCTTTGCTATTCTAAATGGGATCCAAACACTAGTGTTTTAATTAAGAAAAAAGAAAGGAAACCAGAGCAGCACAGTATTACTAATGAGACTTGTTTTTACCTTTAAACCAGCAGTTGGCAACATTTTTAGGTTATAGACTGAGGTCACCCATTTTGGGGGCAGAGGTGGGTGGAAGAGCAGGTGCCATGACCCAGTCATCATTGCTTTTCCCTATGGTGGCAGGTGAAAGCACCTGCTATCAAAGGTCCCCTGTGGATCAAATAGCTTAGTGGACTGTAGGTTACTGATCCCATTTTAAAAATCACCATAGTGGCATTATGCTACATCTTGGAGAATATCATTGTTTCCCATACCATCATAACAAAAAATTCTGCTTCTTTACTATAGCTTTTTACTATGAATGTTTTCAAAATCACCCCTTAGCTTAGTACAATATATTTCCCACTGCATACCATTCTGAGATTGTTTTGGAGATGAGCAAGGTCCCTATCGAAATACTGTGGGTTCCTACACAGAATAGCAAAGGAGTTGTCGGGAGGTTCATATAGGTTGTGAAATCAGTGAGAAGAATTTCTTACATCCAGGAATTTGCTCGGTATTAGGACTATTATTTAATGAAGGCTGGATGATTCCCTTTCAAGGACACTTTTCAGTTGCCAAACACTGACTGGGCTGGATTTTACCCATTTGGTGTACTTCATTGTAGGCAAATCTTTTAATTCATTGTGAAGAGTGAGGCCAGGAAAACTCTGGTAGCAGGAATCTCAGTTTTTTCATGAGTCTAGTCCTGCTTTCTAATAAAGAAAATGTTAATGAGAAAGAGGAAGAAAACTGTTGCTTGAGCTCTATTATTTTATTTGTGAAATAAACAAAGTTGCAGCTTGACTCAAAAGACTGTTAAGCTGGGATTTCTGTGTCATAAGCGTCTGCTCTATTTCTATTTCTAGTCAATGTTGTCATTAATTACTTGCACGGAAGAGGAAAGGTCAAAGAAATTGGGTCTGTTTAGTTTAAAAGAGTGAGAGAGGATTTCATAAGAGCCTTCCATTATATAAAGGGTTGCTACAAGAGAGATAATGATCATTTGTCCATTTGGGACATTACAAGAAGAAGTCATTTTAATTTTCAGGAAAAAAGATCTAATTTGGGTATTTGGAAAACATTCTAAATATAAGGTGGCAAATCACAGGAACAGGCCACCAAAGGAGGTTTTACTATTTCCATCACTGTGAGAACAGTTTAGACCAATAAGAGTTATGCATCTAAACATGTCTGTGAATTTGTACCACCATGGCCGAGTCAGGTATAGAATCAGGGCTGTGAAAATAATTACTTTTTTTTCTGTGGCTTAAACAAGAATAATAGAGATATAGATCTTCAAAGGACATCAGATATTACCTAATTTGTTCCACTGCACTGAGGTAGGATAGTATATATCTAGATTATTCAACCTCCCTAGGGGAATGCTCTAGCCAATAGTCTGCAGAGTAGCTCTTGCTTATTCTTTTTTTAGCCCCATAATTTAGGCATTCTCTATTGCCATCTGGCTCAGTTTAAATAACAGGCGGTGCGTCTACACAAGATGTTTATTGTGGAGTAGTTTAATTAGCTCTGTATTAAACATCTCAGTGAATGCAGCTACATATTCATTAATGTGCCACAGTTACTGTGCATTAAGTTTAGTATTTGGTTAACTGAGTACTAAATCAATGATCAGTAACTCATGCTACTGCACAGTAGAACCGTGCATGGGTTTTTAGTGATGCTAACTGTGCAGTAGCCTAATACTACTGACAATACAGTGTTATTTGGCTACTGCACACTTAGCATCTCATATAGATGTGGCCAGTGTCTACATGTGCAGGGCTATTAGGCTGGAATAAACTAATAAACTGTGTAGTAGAGTAGTACTTGTAAATACAAATACTACCCTGCTGCAGAATTTTTTACTCTACAGCACCACATGTGTAGAGTCTGACATGGCTGGCTGTGGCTGCCTGCGAGCTAGTCAGACACTGAAGCACCCTCGTGCCCCAGCCAGCCCCTCCACAGCACACTGAGGTGGAGGGGAACAGCTCTGGGCTGGTAGACTGATGCTTGCCCCCTCCCCCCGCCCCAGCTAAGGCTGCTCTTCTCCAGCTCAACTTGCTGCTCTTCTCCAGCTCAACTTGCTGCAGTCCAAGAAGCATGTTCAAGTGTCATTCCTGGGAGCAATAAACTCCATCATAGTAAGCCCTGAAGTTTATTGCTGCACCTTAATTACATGTGTAGATGTGTCCAGGTTGAGGGTGTTATTTTGAGACTATTGTACAGCCTGGGGTTTAGGACACTGTCTTGGGAAATGAGAGATGTATGCTGGAATCTATTCCAGACCAATGAAGGAGTACAACCCAAGTATCCCACTTTCTGGTTGAGTTTTCAGATCCTAGGCTATTATAGGAAAAGTAGGTATGGCTATCACTGGTATTTTTTAAAATTTGAATGAATGGTTATCAATATGAGTTAGGCATGTTCCTAACACACATAGTAAATCAGATCTTTTTGAGAATTTAGTTCTGTCCCCAGCACCAGTCTAGATTGGAATGGAACTTCAGTGGGAATTTGGTACTTAGTTGCAAACTGGATTGCTTCTGAGTCTTCTTGGAAGCCCTGTGCAGGTGACTAGGAAATTTAACAGTCCAAATGACTGAACTTAGTGAGATTTGTGACTTTTGGAGCAGTCATCTCAGCTGGAGCTGAGGCTAATAAGATCTATGCTTTGAACATATAAAATACTCTATAATGCAATGTACTCTGAAAAAATCAGGCCCTGGTTTTCTCAAATTGGGTATCCAAAATTAGTGAATAATTTAATCGTAACTAGCTCTGTGTCTCAGTTTCCAATTTGCAGAATGGGGATAGTAATACTCCCTCATCTCACAGGGACATTGTGAAAATAAATTCCTTAATGTTTGTGAACTGCTCAGATATTATAGTGATGAGAGCAATAGGAAATTTAAAATTCTGTCTTCAGAGCAGAGTTTCAATAGTGTGCAGTAAATAAGGGACACTGATCATCAGTGAGGAACTAAAATCCTTTAGACAAGCTAAAGCGAGCACCTATCTTTCTGTATACTGAAAAATAGTTTGCGATCATTTATCATAATGTGTGTTTGTATCATAATACATATGCTGGAAGAGGTAGAATTAAGGATTCAGAGAAAAACTTTTTTTTGTTTTTCCTAGTTCTTAAGCCCTTGATTTTGTACTCCTTTACTGAGGTTTTTTGTGTAATTGCAAATATAGAATATAATTTTTAAAAGTTATATGTTAATTTATATAACCTATATCTAAAAGGTGTACCTATCCATCCAAGAAGTAATGTATTACAAACAGAAAATAACAGCTAAATTATAAATATAGTCACCAATAGTTGTAAAATAGTTTGAAGTAAAATCATTGCCATCACATTTTCTTTATTGCAAAGCTGTTAAGCTCATTTACATTTCTCTGTTATTTTAGTCCTTTTCATTTTATTTTATTTTATTTTTTAATTTTCTCTGGACTTTTTTATTTTTATTGTTAGTCCTCAATTATTTTATTCTTTTCCTCTACCTTTCTGAACATGTAATTTTCTCTTTCCAAGTGCTTATATAATACAAAACTTCTTTACATGTCCTGCACACATTCGGTGTATCTATTTTTCTATTTAAAAAAAAATCTACCTCTAATATCAACAGCTCTTTATAGTTTCTCCTGACTGCACCGCATTTGTTGAAATTTCCACTATACCTTCTAGAATATACTGATCATTTTAGCTTTTTTAATGTGAAGGGATCTAGTTTATCACAAATTGCTATGAATTCAGAAGTACAATGTACTGTAGGTAAGTTGAAAGTATCCAATATGTACTCTTCCTTCATTTTTTCGGTCAGCCCTATTCAGTTCTGTTAGCACTTTCTGAGAACAGAATGTATTCCGTTTAGAAATGATTGGATCATCTGTTTTACTCAACCAAGTGACATTCATTCACCCATTAATAGCTCCTTATTTCCCATCCAGGTGTCCTCAAGAGAGAATCTGTCTTTTTTACCTCTTTTAAATCTGCAGGATAATGGGAACCCAGAAATTGCAATTAAATGTTTCATGATGTAAAAAGTAATGAAATCATAAATAACATTAGAATAAGAAAAAAAGGAAGGGAAAGTCGAATACAGTAGCAGCAAGTTAGTCAGGTAAATAAATTACTATAGCACTCTTATTTCCTAAAGGAAAACAAGTGCTTACTCAGGTCATAGCTATACTCCAGAGATTCTATTACAGATAGATTGATAATTTCTAGATTGTTAAGAGTGAAATCAGCATTCCATTATATGACAAATTTTAACTCTCTTCCCTCATAAAAAAATTACCTCTATTTTTTTTTTTCAAAATGGCATAGTTACTCCTCAGGGAGAAGATTTCTCCAGAAGTTTTGAAGGAAATTGAGCAAATTATTTTCTTGGTGAAGAGACTTTTTCCCCCTGAAAATTGTGAGACATGTCTAACATTTCTTTGTGTCCTGCTTTGAGTGAAGGAATGTCTGCAAGTTACTTGTAGTAGAAAAAATCAAGTTCAGTGTGGACTTCCATTTGTGCGTTATAAAGCGCTGACACATCACTTAGGCAAAACCAACTCCAAGGCTCCTGATTCTACATTTTCTCCTGCCTTGATTGAATCAATATGGTGCTTCTTACATTAGCAATACCAATGATAGTATTTAGAATTGGCTAGACAGACCTAGCCAATATACGTTTTGCTCAATGTTAGTCTATGCTGAATGTGATGAACCAGCTTGGACTATGGCAGGTGGGAAGGACTGTAGATTTATGAGATCACACTTACTTTTATAAAAGATGAATTCTGTTCTATTCTGTTCTGTTCTATACTGATTTTTATATTGTGTTTATCAATTCATCAATGCAGCATTTGTGTGTCTAAGCAATGTGATATGGGTAAGAAACATGTATAATGCGGTATTTTATTTTGGATCTTTATACACATGTACTTGCATGTGCTACTACGGTCTCATATTGGTGAAGACAAGTTCAATGAAATGCACCTTGCACTTGGGATGAAGATCAATGAAAGGGGTGGTGTCCCTTAGTTCCTGTTGAAGTTAATGTCATAGTTCCGGGATAACCCCTGAGAGAGCCTGCTCTCTACTAAGCTTTATATTTGTTTCAGATTAGGGGTTCTCAATCTCTGGCCTTCGAGCCATATCTGGTCAACAGAGACATGAAATGAGGCCCCTGGTGCTCACCATGAGTTGGGAAATTTTGTGATGGGGGAGCAGTGGCAAATAATACTGCTATCCCTCTGCTGCTGCCAAATTCCCAAGCTCCACAGCTAGATCAGGGCTGGGCCATGCCCCCTTACCTTGCATGGAAGGATCGAGGCCAGCCTGCCCCTGCACATGTGGTCTGACTAGGCCCTACCATGGTTGTAGGGCAAAATGGTTGAATACCACAGTTATCAATTATTGACTATATTGTGTCAGAGGAACATAACTATCGAATACATTCTTCATGTTGAAGCTTTAGGAGATTCTCTGTGGCAGTTTGTGGGCTGCCTTAAAGGTTAAGCTGAAGGTGGCAGCTGAGCAGGGGTTTTGAGGACTGTAGATCTTTGTAGATCTCACTCCAAGATCTTAATTTGCTTTTCTATGGAAGCTACTATAGGGAGTGTTGGGCATATTTGGTGTGCTTGTTGTAACATTACTGCTGAAAAGATGTGTGTTGGCACTCTGTACTAGTTAGAGATCCTTAAACTGCGAGACCTTCTTGTCCCAGTATATTTCATTTTTGTAAAACAGCTAAGAGATAACAAACGAAGGAGGCTAAGTCAGCCTTCACCTGGACGGGAAGAAGCCTCCTAACCAAGTGGAGATCTAAGAAATCATTAGTCAGGGATAGTACCATGTGAGAACTTAGGGTCAAATCCAAATCATTCAGCTAGGGACCTAAATATGTCATGTGACAGAAAGTTTTTCAGATTGTCCTTGTTCAGTGGCTATTAGGTATTGAGGTCTCAGTTGGCGTGAATAGGGTGCTTCTCACCATTATTTCATCTTGAAAACAGTCATTGGGGCAGAATTTATTGCACCTTAGTCTTTCCCAAATGACAGTTTTCCAGCAATCAAACTATGTTTTGATCTATTGAGTAGAATGCAGCTGTTAGTTTCTGATCATTTAAAGTTTTTGCAAATGACCCTGTCAGCTTGCACTGCTTAGCCTTCTCCAGATGAAGGACTAAGCCATCCAAAGCTCATGGATACTTACTATTCTGGACTATATTTTACTCTCAGGCCAACTCTAAAATATGTATTCTTATCTGTTCATCTGCATATTTCTACTGAAATCTTGTGGTGCATATATTATGCATCTAACTTCTTCCCCTGGATGTATATCTGTTAGGTAGGTCAAGCATCTTTCCTGATCCAATTATAAATAGGAAATAGAATCACAGAATCATAGAAGATGAGGGTTGGAAAGGACCTCAGGATGTCATCTAGTCCCAACTAGAGCATCCCAGCCAAGTCTTCGTCTAGCTGGGTCTTTCTAGCCAGGAGATTCCACAGACTGTCTGAGTATAACCTGTTCCACTGCTTTACTACTCATCTAGTGAGAAAGTTTTTTTTAATGTGTAACCTAAACTTCCCTAGCTGCAACTTGAGGCCATTGCTCCTTGTTCTGTCATCTGCCACCACTGAGAACACTCTAGCTCCATCCTCTTTGGAACTTTCCTTCAGATAGTTGAAAGTTGCTGTTATTTACATCCCTTCAAATATATGTAATTAATCTATCAATTTTCCCAGAGATATAATCTCTCACTTCTTCTACTCAGTGTTTATAGATACCGGTCTCTGCCAAGACAGCTTCCAGGTTTTGGCCTTGGTTTAGGCTTCCCCTTAGATGTGTAAGCACCCCACATTATGTCTGAAGATGGGTCTGGGGTCACCTAACCATATGACCATTTGGCAGTCTATTATCTATAGTCATTTCACAAGTGAATTCTCAGTGATTGCTTTTCCTAAGCAAGCTAGACATAATTGCTCTTAGATGCCTTTGTCCATCTTGATGCCTAATCAGCAATCACTTGACTAGCTAATATGAGTCCCTGATAAAATGCAAAAAATCAGAAATGAAAATTCTAGTTTCCTGTCCAGACTGTGGTCTCCCCCTATGACAGACATAGAGGTGAGTGGAACATCTAAACAAGTGATGTGTTGAAATAAATATGTCTGCGAAATGAAAAATGTTAATTTTGGGGGCTTTTTGATTTCCTGTGTAGAAGGGAATGTGGCCTTTTTCTTTAGATGGAAAATATTTTAATAACCCTCGGTAGATTAATTCCATGGAGGTCAATAGAATTCCTATTTACCACTGATTTACCTATTGCCACTGATTTAAATAAGATCAGAATCTAGTTCTTTGATCTTTCCTAGTCCCGGGTCTCATTGTCTCAATGTAACCATATCTAAAATGGAAGTAATAATCATGCATATTGACCATCATTGTTCCCCTGCTTTACCTGTAGCAGATTAGGGTGCAATGCTTTATGGTTATGTGACATGCTTACTTGTATAGTTTTAGAAAAAGGTTAGACAAGGAATTGCTTAGGAAGGTTTGGGTAGAGATGATCATGCCTCAGTCAGCGGGTTGGATTTGATGGCCTTTGGAAGTCCCTTCCAGTCCTACTTTTCTATGATTCTATTAAACATAAAAACAATTAAACAAAACATAGGTTAACATTAGCTACCAATATAGACCAAACACTATATTATTAAATGGTAAATATATTCCCAGAGGCCTAAGGAAGGATACTGCGATAATCAAAATCTTGCCTTTGTCTATCCCAACTATGCAGAAGATATCACCCACAAGAATCTTGCCTTTCAAATATATTAGTAAATCTAACTCAGGAAACCATCTATGTATCATATTCCATGAACACAACATAATATTCCTACTTCTGGGATTAGTTAATGACAAATACCAATGACTTTTTAGAGTAAAATATACGGACAATCCTGGCAGCAAGGAACCCCTCACCACTAGCTTCTAAAGCAGAGGTTCCCAATCTGTGGTACGTGTATCACCAATGCTACGCAGACAATCCGTCAGTGGTACACATTCACAGTTTTATTATACTTACTTTATATAATAAAATTTGCTGGTATTACTTAAGGTTGAACTGAAAAATTTGCTGGTGGTACTTCAGGTTGTACCACCAATTTGTTGCACAATCGGTCAAAATTTGGAAACTGCTGCTCTAAAGTATTTGCTCTGATTAATTGCTCTTCTGGCCTTATGCATCTTGCGCCCCAGCTGCCCCAAAGGGAGTGGCTCTATCCTAACTACTCTATAGCTTCATGTTTAGGGTGCTTTTCTGGCTGAGGAGACCCTAGAATTTAGCTCTCCAACTTCTTAGACAAGTAGTGTAACCCATGGATTAGGTCAGGGGGCAGAAATGATTTTTGTCAGAGTGCCAGAATCACCCCAACCTCCACCCACATCTTGACTTGGTGTGCCAGAGATGGGGGAGCCCCAAGAGGCCTGATCCTCATTGCTGGTGGTGGCTGCATGCATGACTGGGTGCATAGTGGGGGAGAATCCAAGGCTGTGCTGCCTCAACCTCTTCCCTGATATTCACTGCAAGCCCTGTGTCACCTGCCACTGCCATGGAGCAGCTGTTTGCAGCCTCTAGGCTTCCTGCTGCAGCCAGCCTGGGCTCTGGGCACCTGTAGCAGGCAGCCAAGAGGTTTCAAACAGCTATGCCAGGCTCTACAGCCCTGGCACTGGCTCCATGGCAGCTGCACATGCACCTCTGGGTGGATGGCGGGGGTGGAACCAGGGTTGGCCTGCCCCAGCCCCTTCCCCGCCATACACTGTGAGCCATGTGTGCACCCACTACCACCATTTAGCTGGTGCTGGGGCTCTGGAGCCCAGTACAGCTGTTTGCATCCTCCTAGATGCCTTCCAGGCTCTGGGCAGCTGTAGCAGGCAGCTGGAAGGCTCCAAACTTTTGTGATGGGCTCTGCAGCCCCAGCACTGGCTCCATGGTGGTGGCAGTTGCACACATGCCTCGGGCAGACAGTGGAGGAGGAGCTAGGGTTGTGCTCCGGGGGCGAGAGGCATTTTAATTAGAGTGGATCTTAGGAGCCAGTCTAATTAATGTGCCCACAATATCTTGTGTATTCAGCATCCTGCACTTCAAAATGGCAGTGGGGGCACTCTAACTAAAGCTTGTATGTATGATTAGCACACTCCAGCAGCCTTAGCATCGTGTGTAATCAGCAAATATCACTGTACTTCAAAATGGCAGTGGGGGGGCTCTTTAACCGAAGCCTGTATGACAAGCTTTAGTTAAAGCTTAAGTCATTGGATGACAAGCTTTAATCAAAGCATCCCCACCACCATTTTGAATCACAGGTATGCTGAGTACATACGATGCCAAAGCTGCTGGAGTGTGCTAATTAGACTCAATTAACTGAGACAGCTCTGACGTGTTCCAGTTCAAAAGCATCCTATCAGGATTTGGCCATGAGTATAGGAGCCCTATGTGTCTCCCTAAAGCTCACGCTTAAAAACCAGATTGCCAGTTGGAGGTGCCCAACCTTCCCCATGGACTATAGAGGAAGCCTGGGAACCAAATACTGCCATTTGGATTGTCCCTCCATGGCAAGGCACATCTTTTAGAAGCATTGCAAGTAGAGGTAGCTACAAGATTAATCTGGATCTAGGCCTTAGTGACAGTGAGGAATCCAGAAATACTGCTATGCTAAGGACTGAATTGATCAGTTATAGGTGTGTTCTTTTAAGTCAGCGAGACTGCACTGTACCTGCAGGCTCTTCAGAAACCTTGCCTTTTCTTCACCTGTTTTAGTCAGAGTCACCTTGAATCAACTGTTTCTTACCCAGTGGGTCAGTAGGCTAACTTGGAGAGAATGGTATAACTATTGCTGTTTATGGCAACAAGGGTGTTGTGTATTCTGCTGGAACTTGAGTTCATGTCATATTTCCTGTCATTTAGCCTTTATATTGAAGCTAATTAGGACTGGAGAAAGATTTGTTCCATGTGGGACTCTACAAGTTTGTTGTGTAGGACAAAAGAATGCATTTGTTCTTCAGCAGTGTCTGTCAAATAAACTGTGATTTATGCTCATTATAATTTTAGGTAGAGGAAATTGTTATATACTGAGGAATGATACCAAAGGCAAGTCCTTCCATTTTCAAAATATGCAAATATAGTCTCTGCCTCCTGGTCATCATCCTCTGCATTTTGCCATTTGGAATAATTAAGTTTTACCAAAACTAAGAGACTCATTAGTGTTTTCTCCAGCCCAAAGACAGTAGACTAATGATGGAACTTTGTGTGCTAATCAGTCATGCTCACTGTGGGCACTGGGGTGTGCCTGATACCTGAAGATAGCAAAATGGGGGAGGTAATTAAGGACTCACTCGACCAGCAGCAAGCTGGGCTGGAGCTATATAAACCATAAGCCAGAGTGGCCCAGGTAGTCCAGCCTGGGAGGAGCTCCTAGCAGCAGAGCCACAGGGCTCCTGAATACTGGAAGAAAGCCACTCTGCAACAGAGGGAATAAGGAAAGGTACCTGGGGTAGAGAGGGGCTTAGTTATGCAGGCAGGTGACCCTGGTTTATGTTAAGTCTAGGGAAGGCTTGAGTATCTGCCAGAGAGAAGGTCCTTATTAGTAAATTGTACTAGCAGTTTAGCTTGGAGCCCTGCAAGAGCAGGCATGGCTTATTCAGAGGACTGGCAGCTCAAAAGTGGCTGTGTACGGGGTCCATCAGGGAGTTCAGGGGCCTAGAAAGTAAGGATCCGGAGATCCATGAGTCTCAGGCCCAGAAAGGGCTGGGTGGGTGATCTAGGAACATGAATCAGGGCTGAGAAAGAGAGTGAATTTAAAGATATAGAGAGTGCCAGAGTGTGGGACCTGGGTTCAGTAGCCAGTGACTGCTGACAGTCACACCAGAGGGTCCATAGGAGAGCGCTTAGCATATATTATTTCATTTGAACACTCAAACACCAGCTTTTTACATGCAGTTAACATATATTAAATGTCACACGTAACAAGGCCTAACATCTCTGAATGAGATTACCTTTTAGTATAAGATAAAAGGGTTGGAGCTTTACTGTGCATTAGCTGCTGTGCAGAAACTTCTGTATATTCTTACCTCACAGTGGGTGCGTCTACTTGATACCTTTACTGGGGAGCTGACTAATTAGTTCTGCAGTAAATATCTCAGCATCTACGCATTTGCCCCTATTAGGGTGCAGGAAATGAATAGGCTCTGCAGCAGGATAGTACTTGTAAATACAAGTATTACCCTGTTGCGGAGTTTTTTCATGCACAGCAGTGCACATGCAGATGTTGACCTGGCTGGCTGGGGCACAAGGGTGCTTCATTCAGCGCAAGGCTACCTGCTGGCTAGCCCTGCACTGAAGAACCCTTGTACCCCCGCCAGTCACCCCGCACCACATTGAGCCCAGTCATAGCACATTGAGCCTTCAGGGCCCCTAGCCGGCCAGAGCTGCTCCAACTGGGCTGCACGTGCTGTACATGAATAAACTCCAGAACTGATTGCTTTCGAGTTAATTGCTCCCAGGTGCACGTGGCACTATGCTCTGGAGTCTATTCATGTGCACTAGTTGCAGTTGTAGATGCACCCAATAAGTGAGAACTAACCTCAATAGGGACAGGGTGAGAGCTGGATGAGGGTCCATGAGACTGACAGGGCCTGCAAGCTGGACTAGGGGTCTGGGAACCCAGAGAGAGGAGCTGTATGTGGGGTCAAAGGTCTGGGAACCTGAGAGAGATGCTGCACATGGGACCAGGGGTCCAAAGCCCAGAGAGGGATGAATATAGGACTAGGGGGTCCAAGAGCTGAGAGGAAATGCTAAACCAGGGGCTAGGGGGCCTGAGGGCCCAGAGCGGGGTACAAGTGTGTGAAGGGAACATTATTAGGGTAATGCCTGAGAAGCTTGGGTCATGGTGTAGGGGAGAAACAAAGTCGCACAGTTTGCTCTTAAGGTTACAGGTGCCCAACAAAGGTATGGACAGGCTGGATGGCCTAATAGCTTGGGGGGCAGGACTGTGACTAAGGGGACATAGGAAAGGCCCAGTGGTGATTGACACAGACTTGGTCTCAGCTGGAGCTCACAGGCAGCCTCCCTTACAAAATCTTCCGTAAGAACAAGGCATGGTGGTTGAGTGATCAAAGGAGGGCTACAGTCAAGCCTGAGCCAAGAAGGAACTGCATGGCCACCAGGGGGTATCACGGCCACCCTTGTGGCCGTGAGCTGCTGCACTCACAAAGTTTGACAACTTTTTTTTTATTCTACTCTATTAGACTAGAATGAATATGTAATCAAAATATTTTGGAATCAAATGTGGGGGGGACTGATATGAAGATACCCATATGCTAGTTATCATTCTTTCCAATTTTTCTCTATTTTTTTAGTCATGGAAACACTTCTGAAGAGGCTATATCTGTTATTAGAATAAATGGAATTTTACTTGCCACATTCAGAAAGTTAAGTAATATGAAATCAATTGGGATGTCTTATATCAAAGAAAGTAGTTGTTTGTATGTAGTAGGGGCTATTGAAGGAGGTAGTCATCCAAAGATAATGGCTATATTAACCTTTCCAGGACTGAAAATATAGTAACAGCATTATAGAAATCAGTGGTATGGTCTCCCTTGGAGTATTGTGTTCAACTCTGATCATCACATTTCAGAAAAATATAGCAGAGATACTGAATAATTGAACTAGGCATGGAAATAACTTTTATATGAAATTGGATCTATTTACCTCAGAGAAGCAACAAATAGGAGTGGAAATGATAAAGAGATACTAAATAATGAATGGTAAAGAGGAGGTAGATCAAGAACTGTTGTTCATCCATTTTCATAGTTTAAAATATAGCAACTTTCAGTGAAACTGAACTTCAGTCATAAAGGGAAATACGTTTTCACATAATACACAATTAATTTGTGGAACTCATTGCCAAATGATATCATTGAGGCCAAATGTTATAAGATTCAAAAATTGATTTCACATTTATAGGGATGACAAGAACATCTAACCTTATCTCTTTCCTTTTTCTGTATCTTTGTGACAAGGTATTTAGCAGAATTCAGAGATTCAGTGGAACCCTATAGGCCGCACCGTAAGTGCTTCTGCTGTGACCTTGAATATTTAACCTCTGGGCAATCAACCATATGCCTTAGTACCCGTGCTACCCCAGCCCCCATCAAGTCTAAGGATAATCAAGGATCACCCCCCTCCAAGAATTTAGAAGCTTTATACACCTTCATGATTCAGAACTTAATCTAACCTGCTCTGATTGACAGCAGGTTCAGGCTTGATATCAGGAGGCATAGGGCTAGGGCTAGGGCTGCCAGGCTCTGGAATGGGCTCCCAAGGGAGGTGGTCTTCAAGAGGAGATTGGATAGATATCTGACTGGGGTATTATGATCCCAGCACTCGTTCCTGCCCATGGCAGGGGGCCAGACTAGATGATCTGTTCAGGTCCCTTCCAACCCTAGAAACTATGAAACTATAACAAGTATCATCTTCTCTTGCAGGAGATTAACATATGAACAGCTTTACATAAGGTAAAAGGGTCACGGCTTCCTTATGAGATAGCTGGTCCATAGCAACTGTGCATACTCTTACCTCATGAAACCTAAGTCATGGTAACTTCTCTCTCAGTAAAAGTGGCCTAAACTGTTGAGGTTAGCTCTTGCTTGCATATCTACATGGGCAACTAGTGCACATGAATAAATACTGAAGCTTATTGCCATTTGAACATGTGCCTAGGAGCAATTAACACCAAAACAATAAGCTCTCGAGTTTATTCATATGCGGCACGTGGAGCTTGGTAGGAGCAGCCCCAGCTGGCTGGGGGCCTGACAGGCCAGGGCTGCTCTGACTGGGTTCAGTGTGTTGCGGGCTGGCTGGCTGGGGCATGAGGATGCTTTGGTGTAGCGTTAGCTGACAGGCAGCCCTTGCACCGTCATGCCCGAGCCAGCCAGATTAACATTTATATGTGCACTGCTGCACATGACAAATCTCCCTCCTGTGAAGCCTATTAGTTTCCTATGCCCTAATAGGGGTGACTGTATAGATGTTGAGAGGTTTACTGTGGAGATAATTAGTCATCTTCACAGTGAAAATCTTGTGTAGATTGGCCCACTGTGAGGTAAGAGCATGAATACAGCACTTTCTGCAGAGCAGCTAATGTATAGTAAAGATCTTTTATGTTATAATAAATGATAATCTCATTTTGAGACGTTAGGCCTTGTCACATGTGAAATTTAGCACGTGCTAACTGCATGTAAAAAGCTAGTGTCTGAGCATTCAAATGGGATAACTTGTGCTAAGTGCTCTCTTATCAGTTCAAAGTTATGTATTTTTGTGTTGGGGTATCTCCCAATCAAGTGTTGTGTTAAGTTAGGACTGCTCCATGGAGATAATGAAATCAATTGTGGTCCTGAGGCTGGGTTCTGGTCCTGGTTCTTGTCTCAGGACTGCACAGGAATCTTCAACTAACTCTGGAGATCTCTGGGCTGAAGCCTGAAAAGCAGCTGATTTTTTTTTTTATCTTAGTCCTGGGATAACATCAGAGCCCCAGGGGGAAACTGGGGGGAGTCCCAGGGGTCAGGGGGAAGGCTGGAATAGGAAAGGGGTGGCAGCCTGAAGTGTGACTCCAAGCTCAAGGTAGCTCTAACACTGATCAGTATTTGTGTAGCTCACAGTATGAGGCATAACAAGGCCCTAACTCTCTCCTTCCAATGTATATGGAATCTAGGGGTGTTTGTAACTGGGAGCGGGGGTGTGTTTTAATTAGAGAAGCTCTTGGAGCCACTCTAATTAAAGTGCCCAGAGTGTCTTGTGTATCAGCATTCCTGTGCTTCAAAATGGCAGCAGGGGCACTTTATCTAAAGCTTGCCCCCACTGCCATTTGCTGATACATAAGATGCAGAGGCTGGCTGGAGCACAGTAATTACCATACTGTAGAAGACTTAATTAACTGAGTAATCACAGAGCACTGAAGCAGCCTCCAGGCTCATGTACAGGCACCCTAGGTGCTTCATTCAGAACACAGAAAGAAGTGACAATTTTTGCCAGATTTTGCCACAGAAAGTGGTATATAGCTATGACCAAACACAAGTGCATGGCTGCAGACTACTTAAAATGGATGGCCTAATAGCTTACTTAAAATGGCCAACTGGGCAAAAATTTGAACCCTCATTGCATGAGGGTGCAGGAGGGTAGGGTAGATGAATTGCATGAAGGTTCAGATGAAGACATTTCAATATGGAACGTCTTCTGTAACTTGTGTCTGTGCTGCCTGCCAGCCTGTAACTATCTTCAGAATGGGAGAGGGGCAAATGATGCAGAGGGAGTTCAGTCAGGGTTTTTTTCAGCCCCCACTGGAGGGCAGAGCAGGTGTATTAGAGCCCCTCTAAGGTGGGAAGCTCCAATTTACCCACCCTACCCCCCAGCACTTGCTGGGGAACCCCTAGAACAAGTACTCTGTACTCGCTTTCCCTCTTCCTTTTCTGAAAACACTGCTGGCTGGGAGGGAGCAGGGGCCATTGTTAGGAGAAACTAGCTGCAGACTCCTAGTAAGCAGCTAGATTCCCCTCCTCCCTGGAAACAACAGTGAACTTATGTGTGACAGGCTGACTGGCAGTGACCTGGCCCAGGGGTTTTGAAAAGGCAAAAGACGATTGGAGGACTTGGGATTCCCTTTCCTCACCAATCTGGTAATGATTTGGCCCAGGGGTTTTGAAGGGGTAAAAGATGATTGGAGGACTTGGGATTCCCTTTCTGCACCAATCGGGTCCCAGAGACTCACCATCCCTCCCCCCCGTGTCCTGATTGGCCCCTTGGGTCACCTGGAGGGGGATAAAAAAAGACGATTGGAGGACTTGGGATTCCCTTTCCTCACCAATCTGGTAATGATTTGGCCCAGGGGTTTTGAAGGGGTAAAAGATGATTGGAGGACTTGGGATTCCCTTTCTGCACCAATCGGGTCCCAGAGACTCACCATCCCTCCCCCTGATTGGCCCCTTGGGTCACCTGGAGGGGGATAAAAGGGGCAGCATGGGCTGACTTGGGAGAGATCAGTGTGGGACAATGAGGAAGGAGCTTCACAGAGCTGAGCAGCAGGGCAGAAGCAGTGCCCCAGAAGAGCCTGAAAGCAGAACCTGCAGGCTGCAGTGTGGTGTGCAGCTGGCAGGAAAGGCTCCCCACTGGGCTCCAGAATCCCCAAGGAGAGGCTGCAGCCAGCAGGAGAGGCTCTCCCACTCTGGGAAGGATCTGAGTAGCAACCTGAGGGGTTCTCAGCTCTGCTTCTAGCTTCTCCAATCAGAGGCCAGGCAGCTTGACATGAGGCCAGGCTCTAAGAAAGTCAAGACCCCTCATAGGCAAGAATAGTGGTGGCTGTGTGGCAGTGTTCCTGC
Organism: Crocodylus porosus; assembly: GCF_001723895.1. Taxonomy (NCBI): domain Eukaryota; kingdom Metazoa; phylum Chordata; order Crocodylia; family Crocodylidae; genus Crocodylus; species Crocodylus porosus. Next base: position 66,187,095 of record NW_017728947.1, on the reverse strand, counting down.
CTACCATGCAGGAGATTTGGGCTCAAGTCCTAGCTGAAGTGGATTGGGGTGAGTGAGATAACAAAGCAAGCAAGTCTTTGCACAGTGGGAAGTGGCTGTTGTGCTTTCTCCTCCTCCAGATACCAAGGCCCTATGTTTCCTTGGCATTTGACATTTTCCATTTTGTGCCCTTTGTATATTTCACTAACCGGTATTGTTTGTTCTGTTGTTTGAGTTCTATATTTTGTTAACCCTGTTTTTGTCAGTGATTCAAAGTGTCTAACCTTTGAATCCTGCCCCCCTTGGGGCATTGTATTATCCACTATACCCTCTGACTTATGCCTGTTATGTTCCCGGTATTAAAAGGTATATGGTTAAGTCCCCATTGGTGGTCTGGCTCTGCTCTATAGGGGAGGAGAGTCCCTACACCTCCCACAGCACTTGTGCACCTGCTTTGATCCCTTCAATTGGAGAGGGGGTACCTCCTTGGAGTACCGCCTGGGTTTGGAGATATTTAACTCAAAATGCTTCCTGGAAGGCATTCTGAGTTACAGCAGGGACCTGCACATCTGTCTGAACTCTCAGGGCCTTACACTCATAGTAGAGGGGCATCTTACATTCATGTTAGAATTAATTCTAAGTCAATTGCTTGAAATCATAAAAGATGGGTATGCCAAAGATAGGAATTAAACCCTGACTTCCTGAGTGAGCACATCTGCACATGTAGTTTATGGCAGAGTTGACTAGCTCCACAGTAAAGCATCACAGTCTACATGTGCACCTGTATTAGGGTGTAGTAAACTAATGAACTCCACTGTTGAATAGTACTATCTGGGACAAGTACTATCCTACAGCACAATAATTTCATGCACATGAATGCATGTGTAGGCAGCGACTGGGGCATGAAGGTGATACAGTGCAGGGGCTGCTTGCCAGCTAGCTCCACACTGTAGCACCCTCATGCCCCAGCCAGCCTCTCCACTGCCCAACACTACCACCTGGAGCCCAGCCCTGAGACTGATTTGCTCAGCTTAAATTGCTGTGGCACATGTGAAGATGCTGAAACTGAGAAGCAGCTGACTCATCAAGGCACATTCATAATGTGTAGATGCACCCAGTGGGTGCATCCACGTGAATGCTCATGTGCATCATGCAGCATTTCAAAGCCCTTTGAGATGCTGCAAGAGGCACATGCAGGAACGGAAAAGCTTCCAGGGGGTCAAAGAAAACTGCACATGCGGGAATGAAAAAGCTATCCAGGAGTCAAAGAAAACCATGGAGGGGAAAAAAGCGGGGCAGGGCATGGTCCTGGACAGTGCCCAGAGGCAACTGGAAGCTCGGTCCACCACAGAGACACTGGTAGGTAGCCAGCCAGAGAGTCTCCATGGCTGGCTTTCACCCTGGTGCTAAAGCACACTGCCTGCCCATGTGGGGCAGGCAGCAGTGCATGCTGCAGGGACCTGGACCCAGGCTCCTGCTGCTAAGTAGGGCATTGGGGGGGCTGGAGGAGGAGGGAGGGGACTATGGGAGGACCTGTGCTGGCCATGTCTGCTCCCCCAGCCCCCTGGATTGCTGCCCTGCCCATCCCCATCCCCATCTCCATTCCCATCCCCTGCCTGCTC
>NW_017728947.1:66182592-66184889 GCF_001723895.1 Crocodylus porosus | reverse complement strand
AGGGGATGGGGCTAGGTAAGGCAATAATCTGGGGGGGCTGGGAGAGCAAGTGGGTATGGGGCATGTGGGCCTTGCAGGGGTGTGGTCCCTCTTGGCTGTGTCCGTATGTGGATGCAGTCCATGAGCTATGCAGGGGGGCTGCACCCTGCAGGGGGCAGGGAACCCATCCCTTCTGAGCATCCCTTTAAACAGTCCCCCCATAATCCACCCACACTTACCCAGACACCTCACATCCCCCCACATCCCTCCACAGCCACCAACATCCTCCCATTCCCCTTCCCACCCCCACTCCTGCAAACCCCACTCTCCACCAGCACATACCCTATTTGCCCAATTGCCAGACAGGATGAGACCTTCTGGCAGGAGATGTGGCTACAGGGGAAGCTCTCCCCAAATCCTGGTTAGGGTCGCAGTGAGCTCAAACTTCTCTACAGTAAGAAAACCAAAGGCAAACAGCAAAAAAATAGGTATTTAGAATTCATTTTATTATGATGATAGAGACACTGGTAGGCTTCCAAATTGCTTTAACACTGTAGATGTATCAATAAAACATTGCCCAACTTATCACTGTCTCTCTATAGTGGTCTTTTGTTTTAATTGTGGAGAAACATGGATTTTACAGAGTGACTTTGGGATTTTTTTGTCAAGGATTTTTCAGTTTTCAAAAAAGGAACACCAGAATTCCTTTTAGAGAGGCAAGTGGAAGGACTCAGCCAGAGGAGCCAGCTCAGAGCTGGCACCTTGGACTCAGCTGGAGGTGAATGATCTCCTCGCCAATTGGGCCCAGAAGGACATGCTTTGACAGTTCAAAGCAGGCCACCGCACTGGGAACATCTTCTGGGCAATAGCTGCCAAGCTGGGCAGGGGATACACATAGACGTAGTGCTGCACAAAGGCCAACTTTGCAGCCACAGCCCACTGGCAGCTGGCCCAGAGGGGCTGTGCAGTCCCCATCTGGGTCTAGCAGGTCCTCAGCAGATCACATCTGGGTCTGGCAGGTGCACAGTAGGTCACAGCCAGGCAGCAGCTCCCACTGCCAGACTGCTGCAGTTGTCCTGTAGTGCCAGGCCAATTCTCATGATCTCAAAATTGTGCTGTGAGATGGGAGGGTGTGACACAATTGCACATATACACATGCAAAAATCAATTAGGTGCATACACACACACTACTAACTCAGGCACATACACATACCAGTCTAAGTACATGCACACCTATCACCAATCCAAGCTCATACACTATACTCACCAACATTAGACAAAAATCAGTTGTCAGTACCTGCATACCCAATACACATACACAGATTACTAAATCATATATCATGCACATGATGATATATTTGCCAGTTCACACACACACCTACACAGACACACAAGTGAGTTCCTAACTTGGGTGGTGTGCTGTGTATGTGTGTGCTTGGGGTACTTGGGATACACCTAGGATACTTGGTGACTATGGGAGGGGGAGTCAAGGGTCAAAGATTTCCAGAAGGAGGGAGATGGATGGGGGTTATGATGAGAGAGGGAAAAACAGGAGAGTGAAAGTTGCTAGGACTGGGATTAGAACTGGCAGACTAAAGGGAAGCTGGGGTTACTTGAGGTTAAGGGGACTAAGGGTAATTTAAGGTTAACTGGTGTTGATTGATCAAAGGAAAATGTGGAAAGCTGGCAGAGCAAAAGAGTGATGCTGGGGAGAAGCTGGCACAAAGACTGGAGCTGGAGCCAGAGCTAGAGCAAAGAGATGTCAGGGAGCAGCAGGGAGAGCCAGGAGTGACTGCAGATGCTGGAGAGGGGATCCGGGTTCCAGGAAGAAGCTGTGAGGAGCCTCTGAAGGTGTCAGAAGTAAGCTGGGAGATCAAGAATGCTATAGGCAGTGCCGGGGGCCAGAAAAGAGAGCTGGGAACAGGTAGAGGTTATGGGCAGTGTTGGGAAGGGCTGGGTGGAAGACTGGGGAGAGAAAGTGGACGTGGTGGGGCAGGGGTGGGAAGCTGGGAATGGACACCAATGGAGAGAGAGAGATAGGAGAGAAAAGGCAGAGGCGAGAAGCCAGAGAACAGAGTGACTCCAAAGGGGGCCCTGGTGAACAGATTTTCCCCTGCTGCTGGCCCCTGATAAGGTTGTAGGCAGCCACAAGATCCCCCCTCAGTCTCCTCTTGCAGAGACTGAAGAGATTCAGGTCCATCAGCCTCTCTTCATAGGGCTGGCCACGGAGGCCCTCAACCATATGAGTGGCCCTCCCCTGGACCCTCTCCAGGTTCTCCACATCCCTCTTGAAGTGCGGCGCCCAGAACTGGACACAA